>NW_027008525.1:0-91293 GCF_036934945.1 Oncorhynchus masou masou
AACAACATCCACATGATGTAAACAGTCTGACAAACTAAACAACATCCACATGATGTAAACAGTCTGACAAACTAGACAACATCCACATGATGTAAACAGTCTGACAAACAACATCCACATGATGTAAACAGTCTGACAAACTAAACAACATCCACATGATGTAAACAGATTCCAGAGTCTTAACTAATCAGTTTGTCAATCAACTTGGTGTCCAATCACTGACACGTTATATATATATAGACTACTGCTGTAGTATTCAACTCTAACCCCGGTTAAATAAAGGTTAAATAAAGATAAATACAGATGAGATCTGTTCAACCTGATAATTAACCCACTTTGTTGTGACAGGTCTAAATCGGTCCCTGATTGAAATGGAAACAGAGTAGTGGGACTGGATTTGCCAAGATGTCTCTATCTACCTTCCTGCTTCACAGCCTGGTTGCAGCCTCCAAACATTTAATGTCCCCGTGTCTCTATCTACCTTCCTGCTATACTATAACGTTTCATAATGTCCCCTTTGTGTCTCTATCTACCTTCCTGCTATACTATAACGTTTCATAATGTCCCCGTGTCTCTATCTACCTTCCTGCTATACTATAACGTTTCATAATGTCCCCGATGTCTCTATCTACCTTCCTGCTATACTATAACGTTTCATAATGTCCCCGTGTCTCTATCTACCTTCCTGCTATACTATAACGTTTCATAATGTCCCCGTGTCTCTATCTACCTTCCTGCTATACTATAACGTTTCATAATGTCCCCGTGTCTCTATCTACCTTCCTGCTATACTATAACGTTTCATAATGTCCCCGTGTCTCTTCCTGCTATACTATAACGTTTCATAATGTCCCCGTGTCTCTATCTACCTTCCTGCTATACTATAACGTTTCATAATGTCCCCGTGTCTCTATCTACCTTCCTGCTATACTATAACGTTACATAATGTCCCCGTGTCTCTATCTACCTTCCTGCTATACTATAACGTTACATAATGTCCCCGTGTCTCTATCTACCTTCCTGCTATACTATAACGTTTCATAATGTCCCCGTGTCTCTTCCTGCTATACTATAACGTTTCATAATGTCCCCGTGTCTCTATCTACCTTCCTGCTATACTATAACGTTTCATAATGTCCCCGTGTCTCTATCTACCTTCCTGCTATACTATAACGTTACATAATGTCCCCGTGTCTCTATCTACCTTCCTGCTATACTATAACGTTTCATAATGTCCCCGTGTCTCTTCCTGCTATACTATAACGTTTCATAATGTCCCCGTGTCTCTATCTACCTTCCTGCTATACTATAACGTTTCATAATGTCCCCGTGTCTCTATCTACCTTCCTGCTATACTATAACGTTTCATAATGTCCCCGTGTCTCTATCTACCTTCCTGCTATACTATAACGTTTCATAATGTCCCCGTGTCTCTTCCTGCTATACTATAACGTTTCATAATGTCCCCGTGTCTCTATCTACCTTCCTGCTATACTATAACATTTCATAATGTCCCCGTGTCTCTATCTACCTTCCTGCTATACTATAACGTTTCATAATGTCCCCGTGTCTCTATCTACCTTCCTGCTATACTATAACGTTTCATAATGTCCCCGTGTCTCTATCTACCTTCCTGCTATACTATAACGTTTCATAATGTCCCCATGTCTCTATCTACCTTCCTGCTATACTATAACGCTTCATAATGTCCCCGTGTCTCTATCTACCTTCCTGCTATACTATAACGCTTCATAATGTCCCCGTGTCTCTATCTACCTTCCTGCTATACTATAACGCTTCATAATGTCCCCGTGTCTCTATCTACCTTCCTGCTATACTATAACGCTTTCATAATGTCCCCGTGTCTCTTCCTATCGTATAATGTCCCCTTCTATCTACCTTCCTGCTATACTATAACGTTTCATAATGTCCCCGTGTCTCTTCCTGCTATACTATAACGCTTCATAATGTCCCCGTGTGTCTCTATCTACCTTCCTGCTATACTATAACGTTTCATAATGTCCCCGTGTCTCTTCCTGCTATACTATAACGTTTCATAATGTCCCCGTGTCTCTATCTACCTTCCTGCTATACTATAACGTTTCATAATGTCCCCGTGTCTCTTCCTGCTATACTATAACGCTTCATAATGTCCCCGTGTCTCTATCTACCTTCCTGCTATACTATAACGTTTCATAATGTCCCCGTGTCTCTATCTACCTTCCTGCTATACTATAACGTTTCATAATGTCCCCGTGTCTCTATCTACCTTCCTGCTATACTATAACGTTTCATAATGTCCCCGTGTCTCTATCTACCTTCCTGCTATACTATAACGTTTCATAATGTCCCCGTGTCTCTATCTACCTTCCTGCTATACTATAACGTTTCATAATGTCCCTGTGTCTCTTCCTGCTATACTATAACGTTTCATAATGTCCCCGTGTCTCTTCCTGCTATACTATAACGTTACATAATGTCCCCGTGTCTCTATCTACCTTCATGCTATACTATATCGTTTCATAATGTCCCCGTGTCTCTATCTACCTTCCTGCTATACTATAACGTTACATAATGTCCCCGTGTCTCTATCTACCTTCCTGCTATACTATAACGTTTCATAATGTCCCCGTGTCTCTATCTACCTTCCTGCTATACTATAACGCTTCATAATGTCCCCGTGTGCTTCATAATGTCCCCGTATCCTTCCTGCTATACTATAACGTTTCATAATGTCCCCGTGTCTCTATCTACCTTCCTGCTATACTATAACGCTTCATAATGTCCCCGTGTCTCTATCTACCTTCCTGCTATACTATAACGTTTCATAATGTCCCCGTGTCTCTATCTACCTTCCTGCTATACTATAACGTTTCATAATGTCCCCGTGTCTCTATCTACCTTCCTGCTATACTATAACGTTTCATAATGTCCCCGTGTCTCTATCTACCTTCCTGCTATACTATAACGTTTCATAATGTCCCCGTCTCTATCTACCTTCCTGCTATACTATAACGTTTCATAATGTCCCCGTGTCTCTTCCTGCTATACTATAACGTTTCATAATGTCCCCGTGTCTCTATCTACCTTCCTGCTATACTATAACGTTTCATAATGTCCCCGTGTCTCTATCTACCTTCCTGCTATACTATAACGTTTCATAATGTCCCCGTGTCTCTTCCTGCTATACTATAACGTTTCATAATGTCCCCGTGCTATCTACCTTCCTGCTATACTATAACGTTTCATAATGTCCCCGTGTCTCTTCCTGCTATACTATAACGTTTCATAATGTCCCCGTGTCTCTATCTACCTTCCTGCTATACTATAACGTTTCATAATGTCCCTCTTCCTGCTATACTATAACGTTTCATAATGTCCCCGTGTCTACCTTCCTGCTATACTATAACGTTTCATAATGTCCCCGTGTCTCTATCTACCTTCCTGCTATACTATAACGTTTCATAATGTCCCCGTGTCTCTATCTACCTTCCTGCTATACTATAACGTTTCATAATGTCCCCGTGTCTCTATCTACCTTCCTGCTATACTATAACGTTTCATAATGTCCCCGTGTCTCTATCTACCTTCCTGCTATACTATAACGCTTCATAATGTCCCCGTGTCTCTATCTACCTTCCTGCTATACTATAACGTTTCATAATGTCCCCGTGTCTCTTCCTGCTATACTATAACGCTTTCATAATGTCCCCGTGTCTCTATCTACCTTCCTGCTATACTATAACGTTTCATAATGTCCCCGTGTCTCTATCTACCTTCCTGCTATACTATAACGCTTTCATAATGTCCCCGTCGTGTCTCTATCTACCTTCCTGCTATACTATAACGTTTCATAATGTCCCCGTGTCTCTATCTACCTTCCTGCTATACTATAACGTTTCATAATGTCCCCGTGTCTGTCTCTCTACCTTCCTGCTATACTATAACGTTTCATAATGTCCCCGTGTCTCTATCTACCTTCCTGCTATACTATAACGTTTCATAATGTCCCCGTGTCTCTATCTACCTTCCTGCTATACTATAACGTTTCATAATGTCCCCGTGTCTCTATCTACCTTCCTGCTATACTATAACGTTTCATAATGTCCCCGTGTCTCTATCTACCTTCCTGCTATACTATAACGTTTCATAATGTCCCCGTGTCTCTATCTACCTTCCTGCTATACTATAACGTTTCATAATGTCCCCGTGTCTCTATCTACCTTCCTGCTATACTATAACGTTTCATAATGTCCCCGTGTCTCTTCCTGCTATACTATAACGTTTCATAATGTCCCCGTGTCTCTATCTACCTTCCTGCTATACTATAACGTTTCATAATGTCCCCGTGTCTCTATCTACCTTCCTGCTATACTATAACGTTTCATAATGTCCCCGTGTCTCTATCTACCTTCCTGCTATACTATAACGTTTCATAATGTCCCCGTGTCTCTATCTACCTTCCTGCTATACTATAACGTTTCATAATGTCCCCGTGTCTCTTCCTGCTATACTATAACGTTTCATAATGTCCCCGTGTCTCTATCTACCTTCCTGCTATACTATAACGTTTCATAATGTCCCCGTGTCTCTATCTACCTTCCTGCTATACTATAACGCTTTCATAATGCTGTCTCTATCTACCTTCCTGCTATACTATAACGTTTCATAATGTCCCCGTATCTCTTCCTGCTATACTATAACGTTTCATAATGTCCCCGTGTCTCTATCTACCTTCCTGCTATACTATAACGTTTCATAATGTCCCCGTGTCTCTATCTACCTTCCTGCTATACTATAACGTTTCATAATGTCCCCGTGTCTCTATCTACCTTCCTGCTATACTATAACGTTTCATAATGTCCCCGTGTCTCTATCTACCTTCCTGCTATACTATAACGTTTCATAATGTCCCCGTGTCTCTATCTACCTTCCTGCTATACTATAACGTTTCATAATGTCCCCGTGTCTCTATCTACCTTCCTGCTATACTATAACGTTTCATAATGTCCCCATGTCTCTATCTACCTTCCTGCTATACTATAACGCTTCATAATGTCCCCGTGTCTCTTCCTTCCTGCTATACTATAACGTTTCATAATGTCCCCGTGTCTCTATCTACCTTCCTGCTATACTATAACGTATAATGTCCCCGTGTCTCTATCTACCTTCCTGCTATACTATAACGTTTCATAATGTCCCCATGTCTCTATCTACCTTCCTGCTATACTATAACGTTTCATAATGTCCCCGTGTCTCTATCTACCTTCCTGCTATACTATAACGTTTCATAATGTCCCCGTGTCTCTATCTACCTTCCTGCTATACTATAACGTTTCATAATGTCCCCGTGTCTCTATCTACCTTCCTGCTATACTATAACGCTTCATAATGTCCCCGTGTCTCTATCTACCTTCCTGCTATACTATAACGTTTCATAATGTCCCCGTGTCTCTATCTACCTTCCTGCTATACTATAACGTTTCATAATGTCCCCGTGTCTCTTCCTTCCTGCTATACTATAACGTTTCATAATGTCCCCGTGTCTCTATCTACCTTCCTGCTATACTATAACGTTTCATAATGTCCCCGTGTCTCTTCCTGCTATACTATAACGTTTCATAATGTCCCCGTGTCTCTATCTACCTTCCTGCTATACTATAACGTTTCATAATGTCCCCGTGTCTCTATCTACCTTCCTGCTATACTATAACGTTTCATAATGTCCCCGTGTCTATCTTCCTGCTATACTATAACGTTTCATAATGTCCCCGTGTCTCTATCTACCTTCCTGCTATACTATAACGTTTCATAATGTCCCCGTGTCTCTATCTACCTTCCTGCTATACTATAACGTTTCATAATGTCCCCGTGTCTCTATCTACCTTCCTGCTATACTATAACGTTTCATAATGTCCCCGTGTCTCTATCTACCTTCCTGCTATACTATAACGTTTCATAATGTCCCCGTGTCTCTTCCTGCTATACTATAACGTTTCATAATGTCCCCGTGTCTCTATCTACCTTCCTGCTATACTATAACGTTTCATAATGTCCCCGTGTCTCTATCTACCTTCCTGCTATACTATAACGTTTCATAATGTCCCCGTGTCTCTATCTACCTTCCTGCTATACTATAACGTTTCATAATGTCCCCGTGTCTCTATCTACCTTCCTGCTATACTATAACGTTTCATAATGTCCCCGTGTCTCTATCTACCTTCCTGCTATACTATAACGTTTCATAATGTCCCCGTGTCTCTATCTCTTCCTGCTATACTATAACGTTTCATAATGTCCCCGTGTCTCTATCTACCTTCCTGCTATACTATAACGTTTCATAATGTCCCCGTGTCTCTATCTACCTTCCTGCTATACTATAACGTTTCATAATGTCCCCGTGTCTCTTCCTGCTATACTATAACGTTTCATAATGTCCCCGTGTCTCTATCTACCTTCCTGCTATACTATAACGTTTCATAATGTCCCCGTGTCTCTATCTACCTTCCTGCTATACTATAACGTTTCATAATGTCCCCGTGTCTCTATCTACCTTCCTGCTATACTATAACGTTTCATAATGTCCCCGTGTCTCTATCTACCTTCCTGCTATACTATAACGTTTCATAATGTCCCCGTGTCTCTATCTACCTTCCTGCTATACTATAACGTTTCATAATGTCCCCGTGTCTCTATCTACCTTCCTGCTATACTATAACGTTCATAATGTCCCCGTGTCTCTATCTACCTTCCTGCTATACTATAACGTTTCATAATGTCCCCGTGTCTCTTCCTGCTATACTATAACGTTTCATAATGTCCCCGTGTCTCTATCTACCTTCCTGCTATACTATAACGTTTCATAATGTCCCCGTGTCTCTATCTACCTTCCTGCTATACTATAACGTTTCATAATGTCCCCGTGTCTCTTCCTGCTATACTATAACGTTTCATAATGTCCCCGTGTCTCTATCTACCTTCCTGCTATACTATAACGTTTCATAATGTCCCTGTGTCTCTATCTACCTTCCTGCTATACTATAACGTTTCATAATGTCCCCGTGTCTCTATCTACCTTCCTGCTATACTATAACGTTTCATAATGTCCCCGTGTCTCTTCCTGCTATACTATAACGTTTCATAATGTCCCCGTGTCTCTATCTACCTTCCTGCTATACTATAACGTTTCATAATGTCCCCGTGTCTCTTCCTGCTATACTATAACGTTTCATAATGTCCCCGTGTCTCTATCTACCTTCCTGCTATACTATAACGTTTCATAATGTCCCTGTGTCTCTATCTACCTTCCTGCTATACTATAACGTTTCATAATGTCCCCGTGTCTCTATCTACCTTCCTGCTATACTATAACGTTTCATAATGTCCCCGTGTCTCTTCCTGCTATACTATAACGTTTCATAATGTCCCCGTGTCTCTATCTACCTTCCTGCTATACTATAACGTTTCATAATGTCCCCGTGTCTCTTCCTGCTATACTATAACGTTTCATAATGTCCCCGTGTCTCTATCTACCTTCCTGCTATACTATAACGTTTCATAATGTCCCCGTGTCTCTATCTACCTTCCTGCTATACTATAACGTTTCATAATGTCCCCGTGTCTCTTCTACTGCTATACTATAACGTTTCATAATGTCCCCGTGTCTCTATCTACCTTCCTGCTATACTATAACGTTTCATAATGTCCCCGTGTCTCTATCTACCTTCCTGCTATACTATAACGTTTCATAATGTCCCGTGTCTCTTCCTGCTATACTATAACGTTTCATAATGTCCCCGTGTCTCTATCTACCTTCCTGCTATACTATAACGTTTCATAATGTCCCCGTGTCTCTATCTACCTTCCTGCTATACTATAACGTTTCATAATGTCCCCGTGTCTCTATCTACCTTCCTGCTATACTATAACGTTTCATAATGTCCCCGTGTCTCTATCTACCTTCCTGCTATACTATAACGTTTCATAATGTCCCCGTGTCTCTATCTACCTTCCTGCTATACTATAACGTTTCATAATGTCCCCGTGTCTCTATCTACTTCCTGCTATACTATAACGTTTCATAATGTCCCCGTGTCTCTATCTACCTTCCTGCTATACTATAACGTTTCATAATGTCCCCGTGTCTCTTCCTGCCTATACTATAACGTTTCATAATGTCCCCGTGTCTCTATCTACCTTCCTGCTATACTATAACGTTTCATAATGTCCCCGTGTCTCTATCTACCTTCCTGCTATACTATAACGTTTCATAATGTCCCCGTGTCTCTATCTACCTTCCTGCTATACTATAACGTTTCATAATGTCCCCGTCTCTCTTCCTGCTATACTATAACGTTTCATAATGTCCCCGTGTCTCTATCTACCTTCCTGCTATACTATAACGTTTCATAATGTCCCCGTGTCTCTATCTACCTTCCTGCTATACTAATGTCCCCCCTGCTATACTATAACGTTTCATAATGTCCCCGTGTCTCTATCTACCTTCCTGCTATACTATAACGTTTCATAATGTCCCCGTGTCTCTATCTACCTTCCTGCTATACTATAACGTTTCATAATGTCCCCGTGTCTCTTCCTTCCTGCTATACTATAACGTTTCATAATGTCCCCGTGTCTCTATCTACCTTCCTGCTATACTATAACGTTACATAATGTCCCTGTGTCTCTATCTACCTTCCTGCTATACTATAACGTTTCATAATGTCCCCGTGTCTCTATCTACCTTCCTGCTATACTATAACGTTTCATAATGTCCCCGTGTCTCTTCCTGCTATACTATAACGTTTCATAATGTCCCCGTGTCTCCATCTACCTTCCTGCTATACTATAACGTTTCATAATGTCCCCGTGTCTCTTCCTGCTATACTATAACGTTTCATAATGTCCCCGTGTCTCTATCTACCTTCCTGCTATACTATAACGTTACATAATGTCCCTGTGTCTCTATCTACCTTCCTGCTATACTATAACGTTTCATAATGTCCCCGTGTCTCTATCTACCTTCCTGCTATACTATAACGTTTCATAATGTCCCCGTCTCTATCTACTTCCTGCTATACTATAACGTTTCATAATGTCCCCGTGTCTCTATCTACCTTCCTGCTATACTATAACGTTTCATAATGTCCCCTCTGTCTCTTCCTGCTATACTATAACGTTTCATAATGTCCCCGTGTCTCTATCTACCTTCCTGCTATACTATAACGTTTCATAATGTCCCCGTGTCTCTATCTACCTTCCTGCTATACTATAACGTTTCATAATGTCCCCGTGTCTCTTCCTGCTATACTATAACGTTTCATAATGTCCCCGTGTCTCTATCTACCTTCCTGCTATACTATAACGTTTCATAATGTCCCCGTGTCTCTATCTACCTTCCTGCTATACTATAACGTTTCATAATGTCCCTTCTCTTCCTGCTATACTATAACGTTTCATAATGTCCCCGTGTCTCTATCTACCTTCCTGCTATACTATAACGTTTCATAATGTCCCCGTGTCTCTATCTACCTTCCTGCTATACTATAACGTTTCATAATGTCCCCGTGTCTCTATCTACCTTCCTGCTATACTATAACGTTTCATAATGTCCCCGTGTCTCTATCTACCTTCCTGCTATACTATAACGTTTCATAATGTCCCCGTGTCTCTATCTACCTTCCTGCTATACTATAACGTTTCATAATGTCCCCGTGTCTCTTCCTGCTATACTATAACGTTTCATAATGTCCCCGTGTCTCTATCTACCTTCCTGCTATACTATAACGTTTCATAATGTCCCCGTGTCTCTTCCTGCTATACTATAACGTTTCATAATGTCCCCGTGTCTCTATCTACCTTCCTGCTATACTATAACGTTTCATAATGTCCCCGTGTCTCTATCTACCTTCCTGCTATACTATAACGTTTCATAATGTCCCCGTGTCTCTATCTACCTTCCTGCTATACTATAACGTTTCATAATGTCCCCGTGTCTCTTCCTGCTATACTATAACGTTTCATAATGTCCCCGTGTCTCTATCTACCTTCCTGCTATACTATAACGTTTCATAATGTCCCCGTGTCTCTATCTACCTTCCTGCTATACTATAACGTTTCATAATGTCCCCGTGTCTCTATCTACCTTCCTGCTATACTATAACGTTTCATAATGTCCCCGTGTCTCTATCTACCTTCCTGCTATACTATAACGTTTCATAATGTCCCCGTGTCTCTATCTACCTTCCTGCTATACTATAACGTTTCATAATGTCCCCGTGTCTCTATCTACCTTCCTGCTATACTATAACGTTTCATAATGTCCCCGTGTCTCTATCTACCTTCCTGCTATACTATAACGTTTCATAATGTCCCCGTGTCTCTATCTACCTTCCTGCTATACTATAACGTTTCATAATGTCCCCGTGTCTCTATCTACCTTCCTGCTATACTATAACGTTTCATAATGTCCCCGTGTCTCTATCTTCCTGCTATACTATAACGTTTCATAATGTCCCCGTGTCTCTTCCTGCTATACTATAACGTTTCATAATGTCCCCGTGTCTCTATCTACCTTCCTGCTATACTATAACGTTTCATAATGTCCCCGTGTCTCTTCCTGCTATACTATAACGTTTCATAATGTCCCCGTGTCTCTATCTACCTTCCTGCTTTACTATAACGTTTCATAATGTCCCCGTGTCTCTTCCTGCTATACTATAACGTTTCATAATGTCCCCGTGTCTCTATCTACCTTCCTGCTATACTATAACGTTTCATAATGTCCCCTGTCTCTTCCTGCTATACTATAACGTTTCATAATGTCCCCGTGTCTCTATCTACCTTCCTGCTATACTATAACGTTTCATAATGTCCCCGTGTCTCTACTTCCTGCTATACTATAACGTTTCATAATGTCCCCGTGTCTCTATCTACCTTCCTGCTATACTATAACGTTTCATAATGTCCCCCTGTCTCTATCTACCTTCCTGCTATACTATAACGTTTCATAATGTCCCCGTGTCTCTATCTACCTTCCTGCTATACTATAACGTTTCATAATGTCCCCGTGTCTCTATCTACCTTCCTGCTATACTATAACGCTTTCATAATGTCCCCGTGTCTCTATCTACCTTCCTGCTATACTATAACGTTTCATAATGTCCCCGTGTCTCTATCTACCTTCCTGCTATACTATAACGTTTCATAATGTCCCCGTGTCTCTATCTACCTTCCTGCTATACTATAACGTTTCATAATGTCCCCGTGTCTCTATCTACCTTCCTGCTATACTATAACGTTTCATAATGTCCCCGTGTCTCTATCTACCTTCCTGCTATACTATAACGTTTCATAATGTCCCCTATCTCTTCCTGCTATACTATAACGTTTCATAATGTCCCCGTGTCTCTATCTACCTTCCTGCTATACTATAACGTTTCATAATGTCCCCGTGTCTCTTCCTGCTATACTATAACGTTTCATAATGTCCCCGTGTCTCTATCTACCTTCCTGCTATACTATAACGTTTCATAATGTCCCCGTGTCTCTATCTACCTTCCTGCTATACTATAACGTTTCATAATGTCCCCGTGTCTCTATCTACCTTCCTGCTATACTATAACGTTTCATAATGTCCCCGTGTCTCTTCCTGCTATACTATAACGTTTCATAATGTCCCCGTGTCTCTATCTACCTTCCTGCTATACTATAACGTTTCATAATGTCCCCGTGTCTCTATCTACCTTCCTGCTATACTATAACGTTTCATAATGTCCCCGTGTCTCTATCTACCTTCCTGCTATACTATAACGTTTCATAATGTCCCCGTGTCTCTATCTACCTTCCTGCTATACTATAACGTTTCATAATGTCCCCGTGTCTCTATCTACCTTCCTGCTATACTATAACGTTTCATAATGTCCCCGTGTCTCTATCTACCTTCCTGCTATACTATAACGTTTCATAATGTCCCCGTGTCTCTATCTACCTTCCTGCTATACTATAACGTTTCATAATGTCCCCGTGTCTCTATCTACCTTCCTGCTATACTATAACGTTTCATAATGTCCCCGTGTCTCTATCTACCTTCCTGCTATACTATAACGTTTCATAATGTCCCCGTGTCTCTCTCCTGCTATACTATAACGTTTCATAATGTCCCCGTGTCTCTTCCTGCTATAATAACGTTTCATAATGTCCCCGTGTCTCTATCTACCTTCCTGCTATACTATAACGTTTCATAATGTCCCCGTGTCTCTTCCTGCTATACTATAACGTTTCATAATGTCCCCGTGTCTCTATCTACCTTCCTGCTATACTATAACGTTTCATAATGTCCCTTCCTGCTATACTATAACGTTTCATAATGTCCCCGTGTCTCTATCTACCTTCCTGCTATACTATAACGTTTCATAATGTCCCCGTGTCTCTTCCTGCTATACTATAACGTTTCATAATGTCCCCGTGTCTCTATCTACCTTCCTGCTATACTATAACGTTTCATAATGTCCCCGTGTCTCTTCCTGCTATACTATAACGTTTCATAATGTCCCCGTGTCTCTATCTACCTTCCTGCTATACTATAACGTTTCATAATGTCCCCGTGTCTCTTCCTGCTATACTATAACGTTACATAATGTCCCCGTGTCTCTATCTACCTTCCTGCTATACTATAACGTTACATAATGTCCCCCGTGTCTCTATCTACCTTCCTGCTATACTATAACGTTTCATAATGTCCCCGTGTCTCTATCTACCTTCCTGCTATACTATAACGTTTCATAATGTCCCCGTGTCTCTATCTACCTTCCTGCTATACTATAACGTTTCATAATGTCCCCGTGTCTCTATCTACCTTCCTGCTATACTATAACGTTTCATAATGTCCCCGTGTCTCTATCTACCTTCCTGCTATACTATAACGTTTCATAATGTCCCCGTGTCTCTATCTACCTTCCTGCTATACTATAACGTTTCATAATGTCCCCGTGTCTCTATCTACCTTCCTGCTATACTATAACGTTTCATAATGTCCCCGTGTCTCTATCTACCTTCCTGCTATACTATAACGTTTCATAATGTCCCCGTGTCTCTATCTACCTTCCTGCTATACTATAACGTTTCATAATGTCCCCGTGTCTCTATCTACCTTCCTGCTATACTATAACGTTTCATAATGTCCCCGTGTCTCTATCTACCTTCCTGCTATACTATAACGTTTCATAATGTCCCCGTGTCTCTTCTTCCTGCTATACTATAACGTTTCATAATGTCCCCGTGTCTCTATCTACCTTCCTGCTATACTATAACGTTTCATAATGTCCCCGTGTCTCTTCCTGCTATACTATAACGTTTCATAATGTCCCCGTGTCTCTATCTACCTTCCTGCTATACTATAACGTTTCATAATGTCCCCTGTCTCTTCCTGCTATACTATAACGTTTCATAATGTCCCCGTGTCTCTATCTACCTTCCTGCTATACTATAACGTTTCATAATGTCCCCGTGTCTCTATCTACCTTCCTGCTATACTATAACGTTTCATAATGTCCCCGTGTCTCTATCTACCTTCCTGCTATACTATAACGTTTCATAATGTCCCCGTGTCTCTATCTACCTTCCTGCTATACTATAACGTTTCATAATGTCCCCGTGTCTCTATCTACCTTCCTGCTATACTATAACGTTTCATAATGTCCCCGTGTCTCTATCTACCTTCCTGCTATACTATAACGTTTCATAATGTCCCCGTGTCTCTATCTACCTTCCTGCTATACTATAACGTTTCATAATGTCCCCGTGTCTCTTCCTGCTATACTATAACGTTTCATAATGTCCCCGTGTCTCTATCTACCTTCCTGCTATACTATAACGTTTCATAATGTCCCCGTGTCTCTATCTACCTTCCTGCTATACTATAACGTTTCATAATGTCCCCGTGTCTCTATCTACCTTCCTGCTATACTATAACGTTTCATAATGTCCCCGTGTCTCTTCCTGCTATACTATAACATTTCATAATGTCCCCATGTCTCTATCTACCTTCCTGCTATACTATAACGTTACATAATGTCCCCGTGTCTCTATCTACCTTCCTGCTATACTATAGCGTTTCATAATGTCCCCGTGTCTCTTCCTGCTATACTATAACGTTTCATAATGTCCCCGTGTCTCTATCTACCTTCCTGCTATACTATAACGTTTCATAATGTCCCCGTGTCTCTATCTACCTTCCTGCTATACTATAACGTTTCATAATATCCCCGTGTCTCTATCTACCTTCCTGCTATACTATAACGTTACATAATGTCCCCGTGTCTCTTCCTGCTATACTATAACGTTTCATAATGTCCCCGTGTCTCTATCTACCTTCCTGCTATACTATAACGTTTCATAATGTCCCCGTGTCTCTTCCTGCTATACTATAACGTTTCATAATGTCCCCGTGTCTCTATCTACCTTCCTGCTATACTATAACGTTTCATAATGTCCCCGTGTCTCTATCTACCTTCCTGCTATACTATAACGTTTCATAATGTCCCCGTGTCTACTTCCTGCTATACTATAACGTTTCATAATGTCCCCGTGTCTCTATCTACCTTCCTGCTATACTATAACGTTTCATAATGTCCCCGTGTCTCTATCTACCTTCCTGCTATACTATAACGTTTCATAATGTCCCCGTGTCTCTATCTACCTTCCTGCTATACTATAACGTTTCATAATGTCCCCGTGTCTCTATCTACCTTCCTGCTATACTATAACGTTTCATAATGTCCCCGTGTCTCTATCTACCTTCCTGCTATACTATAACGTTTCATAATGTCCCCGTGTCTCTATCTACCTTCCTGCTATACTATAACGTTTCATAATGTCCCCGTGTCTCTATCTACCTTCCTGCTATACTATAACGTTTCATAATGTCCCCTGTCTCTATCTACCTTCCTGCTATACTATAACCATAATGTCCCCGTGCTCTTCCTGCTATACTATAACGTTTCATAATGTCCCCGTGTCTCTATCTACCTTCCTGCTATACTATAACGTTTCATAATGTCCCCGTGTCTCTTCCTGCTATACTATAACGTTTCATAATGTCCCCGTGTCTCTATCTACCTTCCTGCTATACTATAACGTTTCATAATGTCCCCGTGTCTCTATCTACCTTCCTGCTATACTATAACGTTTCATAATGTCCCCGTGTCTCTTCCTGCTATACTATAACGTTACATAATGTCCCCGTGTCTCTTCCTGCTATACTATAACGTTTCATAATGTCCCCGTGTCTCTATCTACCTTCCTGCTATACTATAACGTTTCATAATGCCCCCGTGTCTCTATCTACCTTCCTGCTATACTATAACGTTACATAATGTCCCCGTGTCTCTTCCTGCTATACTATAACGTTTCATAATGTCCCCGTGTCTCTATCTACCTTCCTGCTATACTATAACGTTTCATAATGTCCCCGTGTCTCTATCTACCTTCCTGCTATACTATAACGTTTCATAATGTCCCCGTGTCTCTATCTACCTTCCTGCTATACTATAACGTTTCATAATGTCCCCGTGTCTCTTCCTGCTATACTATAACGTTTCATAATGTCCCCGTGTCTCTATCTACCTTCCTGCTATACTATAACGTTTCATAATGTCCCCGTGTCTCTATCTACCTTCCTGCTATACTATAACGTTTCATAATGTCCCCGTGTCTCTTCCCTTCCTGCTATACTATAACGTTTCATAATGTCCCCGTGTCTCTATCTACCTTCCTGCTATACTATAACGTTTCATAATGTCCCCGTGTCTCTATCTACCTTCCTGCTATACTATAACGTTTCATAATGTCCCCGTGTCTCTATCTACCTTCCTGCTATACTATAACGTTTCATAATGTCCCCGTGTCTCTATCTACCTTCCTGCTATACTATAACGTTTCATAATGTCCCCGTGTCTCTATCTACCTTCCTGCTATACTATAACGTTTCATAATGTCCCCGTGTCTCTTCCTGCTATACTATAACGTTTCATAATGTCCCCGTGTCTCTATCTACCTTCCTGCTATACTATAACGTTTCATAATGTCCCCGTGTCTCTATCTACCTTCCTGCTATACTATAACGTTTCATAATGTCCCCGTGTCTCTATCTACCTTCCTGCTATACTATAACGTTTCATAATGCCCCCATGTCTCTATCTACCTTCCTGCTATACTATAACGTTTCATAATGCCCCCATGTCTCTATCTACCTTCCTGCTATACTATAACGTTTCATAATGTCCCCGTGTCTCTTCCTGCTATACTATAACGTTACATAATGTCCCCGTGTCTCTATCTACCTTCCTGCTATACTATAACGTTTCATAATGTCCCCGTGTCTCTATCTACCTTCCTGCTATACTATAACGTTTCATAATGTCCCCGTGTCTCTATCTACCTTCCTGCTATACTATAACGTTTCATAATGTCCCCGTGTCTCTATCTACCTTCCTGCTATACTATAACGTTTCATAATGTCCCCGTGTCTCTATCTACCTTCCTGCTATACTATAACGTTTCATAATGTCCCCGTCTCTTCCTGCTATACTATAACGTTTCATAATGTCCCCGTGTCTCTATCTACCTTCCTGCTATACTATAACGTTTCATAATGTCCCCGTGTCTCTATCTACCTTCCTGCTATACTATAACGTTTCATAATGTCCCCGTGTCTCTATCTACCTTCCTGCTATACTATAACGTTTCATAATGTCCCCGTGTCTCTATCTACCTTCCTGCTATACTATAACGTTTCATAATGTCCCCGTGTCTCTATCTACCTTCCTGCTATACTATAACGTTTCATAATGTCCCCGTGTCTCTATCTACCTTCCTGCTATACTATAACGTTTCATAATGTCCCCGTGTCTCTTCCTGCTATACTATAACGTTTCATAATGTCCCCGTGTCTCTATCTACCTTCCTGCTATACTATAACGTTTCATAATGTCCCCGTGTCTCTTCCTGCTATACTATAACGTTTCATAATGTCCCCGTGTCTCTATCTACCTTCCTGCTATACTATAACGTTTCATAATGTCCCCGTGTCTCTATCTACCTTCCTGCTATACTATAACGTTTCATAATGTCCCCGTGTCTCTTCCTGCTATACTATAACGTTTCATAATGTCCCCGTGTCTCTATCTACCTTCCTGCTATACTATAACGTTTCATAATGTCCCCGTGTCTCTATCTACCTTCCTGCTATACTATAACGTTTCATAATGTCCCCGTGTCTCTATCTACCTTCCTGCTATACTATAACGTTTCATAATGTCCCCGTGTCTCTTCCTGCTATACTATAACGTTTCATAATGTCCCCGTGTCTCTATCTACCTTCCTGCTATACTATAACGTTTCATAATGTCCCCGTGTCTCTATCTACCTTCCTGCTATACTATAACGTTTCATAATGTCCCCGTGTCTCTTCCTGCTATACTATAACGTTACATAATGTCCCCGTGTCTCTATCTACCTTCCTGCTATACTATAACGTTTCATAATGTCCCCGTGTCTCTATCTTCCTGCTATACTATAACGTTTCATAATGTCCCCGTGTCTCTATCTACCTTCCTGCTATACTATAACGTTTCATAATGTCCCTGTGTCTCTATCTACCTTCCTGCTATACTATAACGTTTCATAATGTCCCCGTGTCTCTATCTACCTTCCTGCTATACTATAACGTTTCATAATGTCCCCGTGTCTCTATCTACCTTCCTGCTATACTATAACGTTTCATAATGTCCCCGTGTCTCTTCCTGCTATACTATAACGTTTCATAATGTCCCCATGTCTCTATCTACCTTCCTGCTATACTATAACGTTTCATAATGTCCCCGTGTCTCTATCTACCTTCCTGCTATACTATAACGTTTCATAATGTCCCCGTGTCTCTTCCTGCTATACTATAACGTTTCATAATGTCCCCGTGTCTCTATCTACCTTCCTGCTATACTATAACGTTTCATAATGTCCCCGTGTCTCTATCTACCTTCCTGCTATACTATAACGTTTCATAATGTCCCCGTGTCTCTATCTACCTTCCTGCTATACTATAACGTTTCATAATGTCCCCGTGTCTCTATCTACCTTCCTGCTATACTATAACGTTTCATAATGTCCCCGTGTCTCTATCTACCTTCCTGCTATACTATAACGTTTCATAATGTCCCCGTGTCTCTATCTACCTTCCTGCTATACTATAACGTTTCATAATGTCCCCGTGTCTCTTCCTGCTATACTATAACGTTTCATAATGTCCCCGTGTCTCTATCTACCTTCCTGCTATACTATAACGTTTCATAATGTCCCCGTGTCTCTTCCTGCTATACTATAACGTTTCATAATGTCCCCGTGTCTCTATCTACCTTCCTGCTATACTATAACGTTTCATAATGTCCCCGTGTCTCTATCTACCTTCCTGCTATACTATAACGTTTCATAATGTCCCCGTGTCTCTCTTCCTGCTATACTATAACGTTTCATAATGTCCCCGTGTAACGTTTCATAATGTCCCCGTCTATCTACCTTCCTGCTATACTATAACGTTTCATAATGCCCCCGTGTCTCTATCTACCTTCCTGCTATACTATAACGTTACATAATGTCCCCGTGTCTCTTCCTGCTATACTATAACGTTTCATAATGTCCCCGTGTCTCTATCTACCTTCCTGCTATACTATAACGTTTCATAATGTCCCCGTGTCTCTATCTACCTTCCTGCTATACTATAACGTTTCATAATGTCCCCGTGTCTCTATCTACCTTCCTGCTATACTATAACGTTTCATAATGTCCCCGTGTCTCTTCCTGCTATACTATAACGTTTCATAATGTCCCCGTGTCTCTATCTACCTTCCTGCTATACTATAACGTTTCATAATGTCCCCGTGTCTCTATCTACCTTCCTGCTATACTATAACGTTTCATAATGTCCCCTCTGTCTCTTCCTGCTATACTATAACGTTTCATAATGTCCCCGTGTCTCTATCTACCTTCCTGCTATACTATAACGTTTCATAATGTCCCCGTGTCTCTATCTACCTTCCTGCTATACTATAACGCTTCATAATGTCCCCTGTATCTACCTTCCTGCTATACTATAACGTTTCATAATGTCCCCGTGTCTCTATCTACCTTCCTGCTATACTATAACGTTTCATAATGTCCCCGTGTCTCTATCTACCTTCCTGCTATACTATAACGTTTCATAATGTCCCCGTGTCTCTTCCTGCTATACTATAACGTTTCATAATGTCCCCGTGTCTCTATCTACCTTCCTGCTATACTATAACGTTTCATAATGTCCCCGTGTCTCTATCTACCTTCCTGCTATACTATAACGTTACATAATGTCCCCGTGTCTCTATCTACCTTCCTGCTATACTATAACGTTTCATAATGTCCCCATGTCTCTATCTACCTTCCTGCTATACTATAACGTTTCATAATGTCCCCATGTCTCTATCTACCTTCCTGCTATACTATAACGTTTCATAATGTCCCCGTGTCTCTTCCTGCTATACTATAACGTTTCATAATGTCCCTGTGTCTCTATCTACCTTCCTGCTATACTATAACGTTTCATAATGTCCCCGTGTCTCTATCTACCTTCCTGCTATACTATAACGTTTCATAATGTCCCCGTGTCTCTATCTACCTTCCTGCTATACTATAACGTTTCATAATGTCCCCGTGTCTCTATCTACCTTCCTGCTATACTATAACGTTTCATAATGTCCCCGTGTCTCTATCTACCTTCCTGCTATACTATAACGTTTCATAATGTCCCCGTGTCTCTTCCTGCTATACTATAACGTTTCATAATGTCCCCGTGTCTCTATCTACCTTCCTGCTATACTATAACGTTTCATAATGTCCCCGTGTCTCTATCTACCTTCCTGCTATACTATAACGTTTCATAATGTCCCCGTGTCTCTATCTACCTTCCTGCTATACTATAACGTTTCATAATGTCCCCGTGTCTCTATCTACCTTCCTGCTATACTATAACGTTTCATAATGTCCCCGTGTCTCTTTCTACCTTCCTGCTATACTATAACGTTTCATAATGTCCCCGTGTCTCTATCTGCCTTCCTGCTATACTATAACGTTTCATAATGTCCCCGTGTCTCTTCCTGCTATACTATAACGTTTCATAATGCCCCCGTGTCTCTATCTACCTTCCTGCTATACTATAACGTTTCATAATGTCCCCGTGTCTCTTCCTGCTATACTATAACGTTTCATAATGTCCCCGTGTCTCTATCTACCTTCCTGCTATACTATAACGTTTCATAATGTCCCCATGTCTCTATCTACCTTCCTGCTATACTATAACGTTTCATAATGTCCCCGTGTCTCTATCTACCTTCCTGCTATACTATAACGTTTCATAATGTCCCTGTGTCTCTACCTTCCTGCTATCTACCTTCCTGCTATACTATAACGTTTCATAATGTCCCTGTGTCTCTATCTACCTTCCTGCTATACTATAACGTTTCATAATGTCCCCGTGTCTCTATCTACCTTCCTGCTATACTATAACGTTTCATAATGTCCCCGTGTCTCTTCCTGCTATACTATAACGTTTCATAATGTCCCCGTGTCTCTATCTACCTTCCTGCTATACTATAACGTTTCATAATGTCCCCGTGTCTCTATCTACCTTCCTGCTATACTATAACGTTTCATAATGTCCCCGTGTCTCTTCCTGCTATACTATAACGTTACATAATGTCCCCGTGTCTCTATCTACCTTCCTGCTATACTATAACGTTTCATAATGTCCCCGTGTCTCTTCCTGCTATACTATAACGTTTCATAATGTCCCCGTGTCTCTATCTACCTTCCTGCTATACTATAACGTTTCATAATGTCCCTGTGTCTCTATCTACCTTCCTGCTATACTATAACGTTTCATAATGTCCCCGTGTCTCTATCTACCTTCCTGCTATACTATAACGTTTCATAATGTCCCCGTGTCTCTATCTACCTTCCTGCTATACTATAACGTTTCATAATGTCCCCGTGTCTCTTCCTGCTATACTATAACGTTTCATAATGTCCCCATGTCTCTATCTACCTTCCTGCTATACTATAACGTTTCATAATGTCCCCGTGTCTCTATCTACCTTCCTGCTATACTATAACGTTTCATAATGTCCCCGTGTCTCTTCCTGCTATACTATAACGTTTCATAATGTCCCCGTGTCTCTATCTACCTTCCTGCTATACTATAACGTTTCATAATGTCCCCGTGTCTCTATCTACCTTCCTGCTATACTATAACGTTACATAATGTCCCCGTGTCTCTTCCTGCTATACTATAACGTTTCATAATGTCCCCGTGTCTCTATCTACCTTCCTGCTATACTATAACGTTACATAATGTCCCCGTGTCTCTATCTACCTTCCTGCTATACTATAACGCTTCATAATGTCCCCGTGTCTCTATCTACCTTCCTGCTATACTATAACGTTTCATAATGTCCCCGTGTCTCTTCCTGCTATACTATAACGTTTCATAATGTCCCCGTGTCTCTATCTACCTTCCTGCTATACTATAACGTTTCATAATGTCCCCGTGTCTCTATCTACCTTCCTGCTATACTATAACGTTTCATAATGTCCCCGTGTCTCTATCTACCTTCCTGCTATACTATAACGTTTCATAATGTCCCCGTGTCTCTTCCTGCTATACTATAACGTTTCATAATGTCCCCGTGTCTCTATCTACCTTCCTGCTATACTATAACGTTTCATAATGTCCCCGTGTCTCTATCTACCTTCCTGCTATACTATAACGTTTCATAATGTCCCCGTGTCTCTTCCTTCTATACTATACATATATATATATTCAGGGGACTCAGCGGGGTAGCTTGTTCCATCTAACAGGGGACTCCGTAGGGTAGCTTGTTCCATCTAACAGGGGACTCAGTGAGGTAGTTTGTTACTTCTAACTGGGGACTCAGTGGTGTAGCTTGTTCCATCTAACAGGGGACTCAGTGGTGTAGCTTGTTCCTTCTAACAGGGGACTCAGTGGTGTAGCTTGTTCCTTCTAACAGGGGACTCAGTGGTGTAGCTTGTTCCTTCTAACTGGGGACTCAGCGGGGTAGCTTGTTCCTTCTAACAGGGGACTCAGTGGGGTAGCTTGTTCCTTCTAACAGGGGACTCAGTGAGGTAGCTTGTTCCTTCTAACAGGGACTCAGTGGTGTAGCTTGTTCCTTCTAACAGGGGACTCAGTGGGGTAGCTTGTTCCTTCTAACAGGGGACTCAGTGGGGTAGCTTGTTCCTTCTAACAGTGGACTCAGTGAGGTAGTTTGTTACTTCTAACATGGGACCCAGCGGGGTACCTTGTTCCTTCTAACAGGGAGGTAGCTTGTTCCTTCTAACAGGGGACTCAGTGGTGTAGCTTGTTCCTTCTAACAGGGGACTCAGTGGGGTAGCTTGTTCCTTCTAACAGGGGACTCAGTGGGGTAGCTTGTTCCTTCTAACAGGGGACTCAGTGGGGTAGCTTGTTCCTTCTAACAGGGTATTCAGTGGGGTAGCTTGTTCCTTCTAACAGGGGACTCAGTGGTGTAGCTTGTTTCTACTAACAGGGGACTCAGTGAGGTAGCTTGTTCCTTCTAACAGGGGACTCAGTGGGGTAGCTTGTTTCTTCTAACAGGGGACCAGGTGGGGTAGCTTGTTCCTTCTAACAGGGGGTAGCTTGTTCCTTCTAACAGGGGACTCAGTGGGGTAGTGAGTTCCTTCTAACATGGGACTCAGTGGGCTGTACTAAGGGCGGTATCCAGGCTGTACTAAGGGCTGTATGTTGGCTGTACTAAGGGCTGTATCCAGGCTGTACTAAGGGCTGTATTTTGGCTGTAATAAGGGCTGTACTAAGGGCTATATCCAGGCTGTACTAAGGGCTGTATTTTGGCTGTACTAAGGGCTGTATTTTGGCTGTACTAAGGGCTGTATCCAGGCTGTACTAAGGGCTGTATTTTGGCTGTACTAAGGGCTCTACTAAGGGCTGTATCCAGGCTCTACTAAGGGCTGTATTTTGGCTGTACTAAGGGCTGTATTTTGGCTGTACTAAGGGCTGTATCCAGGCTGTACTAAGCGCTGTACTAAGGGCTGCCAGGCTGTACTAAGGGCTGTATTCAGGCTGTACTAAGGGCTGTATTCAGGCTGTACTAAGGGCTGTATCCAGGCTGTACTAAGGGCTGTATCAGGGCTGTACTAAGGGCTGCCAGGCTGTACTAAGGGCTGTATTCAGGCTGTACTAAGGGCTGTATTCAGGCTGTACTAAGGGCTGTATCCAGGCTGTACTAAGGGCTGAATCAGGGCTGTACTAAGGGCTGTACTAAGGGCTGTATCCAGGCTGTACTAAGGCCTGTATCAGGGCTGTACTAAGGGCTGTACTAAGGGCTGTACTAGGGGCTGTATCCAGGCTGTACTAAGGGCTGTATTAAAGGCTGTACTAAGGGCTGTATCAGGGTTGTACTAAGGGCTGTATTAAGGGCTGTATCCAGGCTCTACTAAGGGCTGTATGCAGGCTGTACTAAGGGCTGTATTAAGGGCTGTATCCAGGCTGTACGAAGGGCTGTACTAAGGGCTGTATCCAGGCTGTACTAGGGGCTGTATCCAGGCTGTACTAAGGGCTGTACTAAGGGCTGTATTAAGGGCTGTATCCAGGCTGTACGGAGGGCTGTACTAAGGGCTGTATGCAGGCTGTACTAAGGGCTGTACTAAGGGCTGTATCCAGGCTGTACTAAGGGCTGTATCCAGGCTATACTAAGGGCTGTATCCAGGCTGTACTAAGGGCTGTATCCAGGCTGTACTAAGGGCTGTATCCAGGCTGTACTAAGGGCTGTACTAAGGGCTGTACTAAGGGCTGTACTAAGGGCTGTACTAAGGACTGTACTAAGGGCTGTATTCAGGCTCTACTAAGGGCAGTACTAAGGGCTGTACTAAGGGCTGTATCCAGGCTGTACTAAGGGCTGTATCCAGGCTGTACTAAGGGCTGTATCCAGGCTGTACTAAGGGCTGTATCCAGGCTGTATTAAGGGCTGTATCCAGGCTGTACTAAGGGCTGTATTCAGGCTGTACTAAGGGCTGTACTAAGGGCTGTACTAAGGGCTGTACTAAGGGCTGTACTAAGGACTGTACTAAGGGCTGTATTCAGGCTCTACTAAGGGCAGTACTAAGGGCTGTACTAAGGGCTGTATCCAGGCTGTACTAAGGGCTGTATCCAGGCTGTACTAAGGGCTGTATCCAGGCTCTACTAAGGGCTGTACTAAGGGCTGTACTAAGGGCTGTACTAAGTGCTGTACAAAGGGCTGTACAAAGGGGTGTACTAAGGGCTGTACTAAGGGCTGTATCCAGGCTGTACTAAGGGCTGTATCCAGGCTATACTAAGGGCTGTATCCAGGCTGTACTAAGGGCTGTATCCAGGCTGTACTAAGGGCTGTATCCAGGCTGTACTAAGGGCTGTATCCAGGCTGTACTAAGGGCTGTATCCAGGCTGTACTAATGGCTGTATTCAGGCTGTACTAAGGGCTGTATCCAGGCTGTACTAAGGGCTGTATCCAGGCTGTACTAAGGGCTGTATCCAGGCTGTACGAAGGGCTGTATCCAGGCTCTACTAAGGGCTGTACTAAGGGCTGTATCCAGGCTGTACTAAGGGCTGTATCCAGGCTCTACTAAGGGCTGTACTAAGGGCTGTATCCAGGCTGTACTAAGGGCTGTACTAAGGGCTGTATGCAGGCTGTACTAAGGGCTGTATCCAGGCTGTACTAAGGGCTGTATCCAGGCTCTACTAAGGGCTGTACTAAGGGGTGTACTAAGGGCTCTACTAAGGGCTGTATCCAGGCTGTACTAAGGGCTGTATCCAGGCTCTACTAAGGGCTGTACTAAGGGCTGTATCCAGGCTGTACTAAGGGCTGTATCCAGGCTGTACTAAGGGCTGTATTCAGGCTGTACTAAGGGCTGTATCCAGGCGGTACTAAGGGCTGTATCCAGGCTGTAATAAGGGCTGTACTAAGGGCTGTACTAAGGGCTGTATTCAGGCTGTACTAAGGGCTGTACTAAGGGCTGTATCCAGGCTGTACTAAGGGCTGTACTAAGGGCTGTACTAAGGGCTGTAATAAGGGCTGTATCCAGGCTGTACTAATGGCTGTATTCAGGCTCTACTAAGGGCTGTATCCAGGCTGTACTAAGGGCTGTATCCAGGCTGTACTAAGGGCTGTATCCAGGCTGTACTAAGGGCTGTATCCAGGCTGTACTAAGGGCTGTATCCAGGCTGTACTAAGGGCTGTATCCAGGCTGTACTAAGGGCTTTATCCAGGCTGTACTAAGGGCTGTACTAAGGGCTGTATCCAGGCTGTACTAAGGGCTGTATCCAGGCTGTAATAAGGGCTGTATCCAGGCTGTACTAATGGCTGTATTCAGGCTGTACTAAGGGCTGTATCCAGGCTGTACTAAGGGCTGTACTAAGGGCTGTATCCAGGCTGGAATAAGGGCTGTATTTTGGCTGTACTAAGGGCTGTATCCAGGCTGTACTAAGGGCTGTATCCAGGCTGTACTAAGGGCTGTATCCAGGCTGTACTAAGGGCTGTATCCAGGCTGTACTAAGGGCTGTATTAAGGGCTGTATCCAGGCTGTACTAAGGGCTGTATCCAGGCTGTACTAAGGGCTGTATTCAGGCTCTACAAAGGGCTGTATACAGGCTGTACTAAGGGCTGTATTCAGGCTCTACTAAGGGCTGTATCCAGGCTGTACTAAGGGCTGTATTCAGGCTCTACTAAGGGCTGTATCCAGGCTATACTAAGGGCTGTATCCAGGCTGTACTAAGGGCTGTATCCAGGCTGTACTAAGGGCTGTATCCAGGCTATACTAAGGGCTGTATTCAGGCTGTACTAAGGGCTGTATCCAGGCTGTACTAAGGGCTGTACTAAGGGCTGTATTAAGGGCTGTATCCAGGCTGTACTAAGGGCTGTATTCAGGCTCTACTAAGGGCTGTACTAAGGGCTGTATCCAGGCTATACTAAGGGCTGTATCCAGGCTGTACTAAGGGCTGTATCCAGGCTGTACTAAGGGCTGTACTAAGGGCTGTACTAAGGGCTCTACTAAGGGCTGTATCCAGGCTGTACTAAGGGCTCTACTAAGGGCTGTATCCAGGCTGTACTAAGGGCTGTATCCAGGCTGTACTAAGGGCTCTACTAAGGGCTGTATCCAGGCTGTACTAAGGGCTGTGTCCAGGCTGTACTAAGGGCTGTATCCAGGCTGTACTAAGGGCTGTATCCAGGCTGTACTAAGGGCTGTACTAAGGGCTCTACTAAGGGCTGTATCCAGGCTGTACTAAGGGCTGTATCCAGGCTGTACTAAGGGCTCTACTAAGGGCTGTAAGGGCTGTATCCAGGCTGTAATAAGGGCTGTATCCAGGCTGTACTAAGGGCTGTATCCAGGCTGTACTAAGGGCTGTATTTTGACTGTACTAAGGGGTGTACTAAGGGCTGTATCCAGGCTGTACTAAGGGCTGTATCCAGGCTGTAATAAGGGCTGTATCCAGGCTGTACTAAGGGCTGTATTAAGGGCTGTATCCAGGCTGTACTAAGGGCTGTATTTTGGCTGTACTAAGGGGTGTACTAATGGCTGTATCCAGGCTGTACTAAGGGCTGTATCCAGGCTGTACTAAGGGCTGTATCCAGGCTGTACTAAGGGCTGTACTAAGGGCTGTATCCAGGCTGTACTAATGGCTGTATCCAGGCTGTACTAAGGGCTGTATCCAGGCTGTACTAAGGGCTGTATCCAGGCTGTACTAAGGGCTGTATCCAGGCTATACTAGGGGCTGTTTCCAGGCTGTACTAAGGGCTGTATCCAGGCTGTACTAAGGGCTGTATCCAGGCTGTACTAAGGGCTGTATCCAGGCTATACTAGGGGCTGTTTCCAGGCTGTACTAAGGGCTGTATCCAGGCTGTACTAAGGGCTGTATCCAGGCTGTACTAAGGGCTGTATCCAGGCTATACTAGGGGCTGTATCCAGGCTGTACTAAGGGCTGTATCCAGGCTGTACTAAGGGCTGTATTAAGGGCTGTATCCAGGCTGTACTAAGGGCTGTATCCAGGCTGTACTAAGGGCTGTATCCAGGCTGTACTAAGGACTGTATCCAGGCTCTACTAAGGGCTGTATTCAGGCTCTACTAAGGGCTGTACTAAGGGCTGTATCCAGGCTGTACTAAGGGCTGTACTAAGGGCTGTACTAAGGGCTGTATCCAGGCTGTACTAAGGGCTGTATCCAGGCTGTACTAAGGGCTGTATTTTGGCTGTACTATGGGCTGTACTAAGGGCTGTATTCAGGCTGTACTAAGGGCTGTATCCAGGCTGGAATAAGGGCTGTATCCAGGCTTTACTAAGGGCTGTATCCAGGCTGTACTAAGGGCTGTATTAAGGGCTGTATCCAGGCTGTACTAAGGGCTGTATCCAGGCTGTACTAAGGGCTGTATTCAGGCTGTACTAAGGGCTGTATCCAGGCTGTACTAAGGGCTGTATCCAGGCTTTACTAAGGGCTGTATCCAGGCTGTACTAAGGGCTGTATTAAGGGCTGTATCCAGGCTGTACTAAGGGCTGTATCCAGGCTGTACTAAGGGCTGTATTCAGGCTCTACTAAGGGCTGTATCCAGGCTGTACTAAGGGCTGTATCCAGGCTATACTAAGGGCTGTATTCAGGCTGTACTAAGGGCTGTATCCAGGCTGTACTAAGGGCTGTACTAAGGGCTGTACTAAGGGCTGTATTAAGGGCTGTATCCAGGCTGTACTAAGGGCTGTATCCAGGCTGTACTAAGGGCTGTATTCAGGCTCTACTAAGGGCTGTACTAAGTGCTGTATCCAGGCTATACTAAGGGCTGTATCCAGGCTGTACTAAGGGCTGTATCCAGGCTGTACTAAGGGCTGTATCCAGGCTGTACTAAGGGCTGTACTAAGGGCTCTACTAAGGGCTGTATCCAGGCTGTACTAAGGGCTGTATCCAGGCTGTACTAAGGGCTCTACTAAGGGCTGTATCCAGGCTGTAATAAGGGCTGTATCCAGGCTGTACTAAGGGCTGTATCCAGGCTGTACTAAGGGCTGTATCCAGGCTGTACTAAGGGCTGTATCCAGGCTGTACTAAGGGCTGTACTAAGGGCTCTACTAAGGGCTGTATCCAGGCTGTACTAAGGGCTGTATCCAGGCTGTACTAAGGGCTCTACTAAGGGCTGTATCCAGGCTGTAATAAGGGCTGTATCCAGGCTGTACTAAGGGCTGTATCCAGGCTGTACTAAGGGCTGTATCCAGGCTGTACTAAGGGCTGTATCCAGGCTGTACTAAGGGCTGTATCCAGCCTGTAATAAGGGCTGTATCCAGGCTGTACTAAGGGCTGTATTAAGGGCTGTATCCAGGCTGTACTAAGGGCTGTATTTTGGCTGTACTAAGTGGTGTACTAAGGGCTGTATCCAGGCTATACTAAGGGCTGTATCCAGGCTGTACTAAGGGCTGTATCCAGGCTGTACTAAGGGCTGTATCCAGGCTATACTAGGGGCTGTTTCCAGGCTGTACTAAGGGCTGTATCCAGGCTGTACTAAGGGCTGTATTAAGGGCTGTATCCAGGCTGTACTAAGGGCTGTATCCAGGCTGTACTAAGGGCTGTATCCAGGCTGTACTAAGGGCTGTATCCAGGCTGTACTAAGGGCTGTATCCAGGCTGTACTAAGGGCTGTACTAAGGGCTGTACTAAGGGCTGTACTAAGGGCTGTATCCAGGCTGTACTAAGGGCTGTATCCAGGCTGTACTAAGGGCTGTACTAAGGGCTGTACTAAGGGCTGTATCCAGGCTCTACTAAGGGCTGTACTAAGGGCTGTATCCAGGCTGTACTAAGGCCTGTATCCAGGCTGTACTAAGGGCTGTATCCAGGCTGTACTAAGGGCTGTATCCAGGCTGTACTAAGGGCTGTACTAAGGGCTGTACTAAGGGCTGTATCCAGGCTGTACTAAGGGCTGTATCCAGGCTGTACTAAGGGCTGTACTAAGGGCTGTACTAAGGGCTGTATCCAGGCTGTACTAAGGGCTGTATCCAGGCTGTACTAAGGGCTGTATTTTGGCTGTACTATGGGCTGTACTAAGGGCTGTATTCAGGCTGTACTAAGGGCTGTATTTTGGCTGTACTATGGGCTGTACTACAAATTTAAATAAAGATGATTAAGGAGGTTGGAATTCCCATCTCCTTTAAAAAAAATATATAATAAAAACTCCATCGAGAGAGTTCAAAATAAACTTTATTTAACCAGAACGTCCTAACCAACCCAGTACTGTCTTAGGTGGCATCAACAGCCGGTCTTCCCTCCTCTCTCTCCTGGTCTTCTAGAGCATCAACAGCCTGTCTTCCCTCATCTCTCTCCTGGTCTTCTAGAGCATCAACAGCCTGTCTTCCCTCCTCTCTCTCCTGATATTCTAGAGCATCTTCTAGAGCATCAACAGCCTGTCTTCCCTCCTCTCTCTCCTGATATTCTAGAGCATCTTCTAGAGCATCAACAGCCTGTCTTCCCTCCTCTCTCCTGGTCTTCTAGAGCATCAACAGCCTGTCTTCCCTCCTCTCTCTCCTGGTCTTCTAGAGCATCAACAGCCGGTCTTCCCTCCTCTCTCTCCTGGTCTTCTAGAGCATCAACAGCCTGTCTTCCCTCCTCTCTCTCCTGGTCTTCTAGAGCATCAACAGCCTGTCTTCCCTCCTCTCTCTCCTGATATTCTAGAGCATCTTCTAGAGCATCAACAGCCTGTCTTCCCTCCTCTCTCTCCTGATATTCTAGAGCATCTTCTAGAGCATCAACAGCCTGTTTTCCCTCCTCTCTCCTGGTCTTCTAGAGCATCAACAGCCTGTCTTCCCTCATCTCTCTCCTGGTCTTCTAGAGCATCAACAGCCTGTCTTCCCTCCTCTCTCCTGGTCTTCTAGAGCATCAACAGCCTGTCTTCCCTCCTCTCTCTCCTGGTCTTCTAGAGCATCAACAGCCTGTCTTCCTCCTCTCTCTCCTGATATTCTAGAGCATCTTCTAGAGCATCAACAGCCTGTCTTCCTTCCTCTCTCTCCTGATATTCTAGAGCATCTTCTAGAGCATCAACAGCCTGTCTTCCTTCCTCTCTCTCCTGATATTCTAGAGCATCAACAGCCTGTCTTCCCTCATCTCTCTCCTGGTCTTCTAGAGCATCAACAGCCTGTCTTCCCTCCTCTCTCTCCTGGTCTTCTAGAGCATCAACCGCCTGTCTTCCCTCCTCTCTCTCCTGATCTTCTAGAGTATCAACAGCCTGTCTTCCCTCCTCTCCCAACTGATCTTCTAGTGCATCAACCGCCTGTCTTCCCTCCTCTCTCTCCTGGTCTTCTAGAGCATCAACAGCCTGTCTTCCCTCATCTCTCTCCTGATCTTCTAGAGTATCAACAGCCTGTCTTCCTCCTCTCTCTCCTGGTCTTGTAGAGCATCAACAGCCTGTCTTCCCTCCTCTCTCCTGGTCTTGTAGAGCATCAACAGCCTGTCTTCCCTCCTCTCTCCTGGTCTTCTAGAGCATCAACATCCTGTCTTCCCTCCTCTCTCTCCTGGTCTTCTAGTGCATCAACAGCCTGTCTTCCCTCCTCTCTCCCTGGTGTTCTAGAGCATCAAGAGCCTGTCTTCCCTCCTCTCTCTAGTGATCTTCTAGGGCATCATCTAGAGCATCAACAGCCTGTCTTCCCTCCTCTCTAGTGATCTTCTAGGGCATCTTCTAGAGCATCAAGAGCCTGTCTTCCCTCCTCTCCCACCTGATCTTCTAGAGTATCAACAGCCTGTCTTCCCTCCTCTCTCCTGGTCTTCTAGAGCATCAACAGCCTGTCTTCCCTCATCTCTCTCCTGGTCTTCTAGAGCATCAACAGCCTGTCTTCCCTCCTCTCTCTCCTGGTCTTCTAGAGCATCAACAGCCTGTCTTCCCTCCTCTCTCTCCTGGTCTTCTAGAGCATCAACAGCCTGTCTTCCTCCTCTCTCTCCTGGTCTTCTAGAGCATCAACAGCCTGTCTTCCCTCATCTCTCTCCTGGTCTTCTAGAGCATCAACAGCCTGTCTTCCTCCTCTCTCTCCTGGTCTTCTAGAGCATCAACAGCCTGTCTTCCCTCCTCTCTCTCCTGGTCTTCTAGAGCATCAACAGCCTGTCTTCCCTCCTCTCTCCTGGTCTTCTAGAGCATCAACAGCCTGTCTTCCCTCCTCTCCCAACTGATCTTCTAGAGTATCAACAGCCTGTCTTCCCTCCTCTCTCTCCTGGTCTTCTTGAGCATCAACAGCCTGTCTTCCCTCCTCTCTCTCCTGATCTTCTAGAGTATCAACAGCCTGTCTTCCCTCCTCTCTCTCCTGGTCTTCTAGAGCATCAACAGCCTGTCTTCCCTCCTCTCTCTCCTGGTCTTCTAGAGCATCAACAGCCTGTCTTCCTCCTCTCTCCGTCTCTGATCCAGGACCCAGTAAAGGTTGCATCTCCATCATTTCAACTCTGTTACTCCCAGGTTCATCTGTTGAAATAAAATATAGAAAGGAGGATTCAGAAGGAAACAACAACATTCACATAGAATAACCTGACCAGTAATTACACATTAGACTCATAAAGCCAGAGGTCTTCTCTCCTGAGGACAACCACATTAATAACCTGACCAGTAATTACACATTAGACTCATAAAGCCTGAGGTCTTCTCTCCTGAGGACAACCACATTAATTGCCTGACCAGAAATTACACATTAGACTCATAAAGCCTGAGGTCTTCTCTCCTGAGGACAACAACATTAATAACCTGACCAGTAATTATAGGACACATGAGACTCATAAAGCCTGAGGTCTTCTCCCCTGAGGGCAACAACATTACTATCCTGACCAGTAATTACACACTAGACTCATAAAGCCTGAGGTCTTCTCTCCCTGAGGACAACAACATTACTATCCTGACCAGTAATTACACACTAGACTCATAAAGCCTGAGGTCTTCTCTCCCTGAGGGCAACAACATTAATAACCTGACCAGTAATTATAGGACACATGAGACTCATAAAGCCTGAGGTCTTCTCTCCCTGAGGGCAACAACATTAATAACCTGACCAGTAATTATAGGACACATGAGACTCATAAAGCCTGAGGTCTTCTCTCCTGAGGACAACAACATTAATAACCTGACCAGTAATTACACACTAGACTCATAAAGCCTGAGGTCTTCTCTCCCTGAGGACAACAACATTAATAACCTGACCAGTAATTATAGGACACATGAGACTCATAAAGCCTGAGGTCTTCTCTCCCTGAGGGCAACAACATTACTATCCTGACCAGTAATTACACACTAGACTCATAAAGCCTGAGGTTTTCTCTCCCTGAGGGCAACAACATTAATAACCTGACCAGTAATTACACACTAGACTCATAAAGTCTGAGGTCTTCTCTCCCTGATGGCAACAACATTAATAACCTGACCAGTAATTACACACTAGACTCATAAAGCCTGAGGTCTTCTCTCCCTGAGGGCAACAACATTAATAACCTGACCAGTAATTACACACTAGACTCATAAAGCCTGAGGTTTTCTCTCCCTGAGGGCAACAACATTAATAACCTGACCAGTAATTACACACTAGACTCATAAAGCCTGAGGTCTTCTCTCCTGAGGGCAACAACATTAATAACCTGACCAGTAATTACACACTAGACTCATAAAGCCTGAGGTCTTCTCCCCTGAGGGCAACAACATTAATAACCTGACCAGTAATTACACACTAGACACATAAAGCCTGAGGTCTTCTCTCCCTGACGGCAACAACATTAATAACCTGACCAGTAATTATAGGACACATGAGACTCATAAAGCCTGAGGTCTTCTCTCCTGAGGGCAACAACATTAATAACCTGACCAGTAATTATAGGACACATGAGACTCATAAAGCCTGAGGTCTTCTCTCCCTGAGGACAACAACATTAATAACCTGACCAGTAATTATAGGACACATGAGACTCATAAAGCCTGAGGTCTTCTCTCCCTGAGGGCAACAACATTAATAACCTGACCAGTAATTATAGGACACATGAGACTCATAAAGCCTGAGGTCTTCTCTCCCTGAGGACAACAACATTAATAACCTGACCAGTAATTACACACTAGACACATAAAGCCTGAGGTCTTCTCTCCCTGACGGCAACAACATTAATAACCTGACCAGTAATTATAGGACACATGAGACTCATAAAGCCTGAGGTCTTCTCTCCCTGAGGGCAACAACATTAATAACCTGACCAGTAATTATAGGACACATGAGACTCATAAAGCCTGAGGTCTTCTCTCCCTGAGGACAACAACATTAATAACCTGACCAGTAATTATAGGACACATGAGACTCATAAAGCCTGAGGTCTTCTCTCCCTGAGGGCAACAACATTAATAACCTGACCAGTAATTATAGGACACATGAGACTCATAAAGCCTGAGGTCTTCTCTCCCTGAGGACAACAACATTAATAACCTGACCAGTAATTACACACTAGACTCATAAAGCCTGAGGTCTTCTCTCCCTGAGGACAACAACATTAATAACCTGACCAGTAATTATAGGACACATGAGACTCATAAAGCCTGAGGTCTTCTCTCCCTGAGGGCAACAACATTACTATCCTGACCAGTAATTACACACTAGACTCATAAAGCCTGAGGTTTTCTCTCCCTGAGGGCAACAACATTAATAACCTGACCAGTAATTACACACTAGACTCATAAAGTCTGAGGTCTTCTCTCCCTGATGGCAACAACATTAATAACCTGACCAGTAATTACACACTAGACTCATAAAGCCTGAGGTTTTCTCTCCTGAGGGCAACAACATTAATAACCTGACCAGTAATTACACACTAGACTCATAAAGCCTGAGGTCTTCTCTCCCTGAGGGCAACAACATTAATAACCTGACCAGTAATTACACACTAGACTCATAAAGCCTGAGGTCTTCTCTCCCTGAGGGCAACAACATTAATAACCTGACCAGTAATTACACACTAGACACATAAAGCCTGAGGTCTTCTCTCCCTGACGGCAACAACATTAATAACCTGACCAGTAATTATAGGACACATGAGACTCATAAAGCCTGAGGTCTTCTCTCCCTGAGGGCAACAACATTAATAACCTGACCAGTAATTATAGGACACATGAGACTCATAAAGCCTGAGGTCTTCTCTCCCTGAGGACAACAACATTAATAACCTGACCAGTAATTATAGGACACATGAGACTCATAAAGCCTGAGGTCTTCTCTCCCTGAGGGCAACAACATTAATAACCTGACCAGTAATTATAGGACACATGAGACTCATAAAGCCTGAGGTCTTCTCTCCCTGAGGACAACAACATTAATAACCTGACCAGTAATTACACACTAGACACATAAAGCCTGAGGTCTTCTCTCCTGACGGCAACAACATTAATAACCTGACCAGTAATTATAGGACACATGAGACTCATAAAGCCTGAGGTCTTCTCTCCCTGAGGGCAACAACATTAATAACCTGACCAGTAATTATAGGACACATGAGACTCATAAAGCCTGAGGTCTTCTCTCCCTGAGGGCAACAACATTAATAACCTGACCAGTAATTATAGGACACATGAGACTCATAAAGCCTGAGGTCTTCTCTCCCTGAGGACAACAACATTAATAACCTGACCAGTAATTATAGGACACATGAGACTCATAAAGCCTGAGGTCTTCTCTCCCTGAGGGCAACAACATTAATAACCTGACCAGTAATTATAGGACACATGAGACTCATAAAGCCTGAGGTCTTCTCTCCTGAGGACAACAACATTAATAACCTGACCAGTAATTACACACTAGACTCATAAAGCCTGAGGTCTTCTCTCCCTGAGGACAACAACATTAATAACCTGACCAGTAATTATAGGACACATGAGACTCATAAAGCCTGAGGTCTTCTCTCCCTGAGGGCAACAACATTACTATCCTGACCAGTAATTACACACTAGACTCATAAAGCCTGAGGTTTTCTCTCCCTGAGGGCAACAACATTAATAACCTGACCAGTAATTACACACTAGACTCATAAAGTCTGAGGTCTTCTCTCCCTGATGGCAACAACATTAATAACCTGACCAGTAATTACACACTAGACTCATAAAGCCTGAGGTTTTCTCTCCCTGAGGGCAACAACATTAATAACCTGACCAGTAATTACACACTAGACTCATAAAGCCTGAGGTCTTCTCTCCCTGAGGGCAACAACATTAATAACCTGACCAGTAATTACACACTAGACTCATAAAGCCTGAGGTCTTCTCTCCCTGAGGGCAACAACATTAATAACCTGACCAGTAATTACACACTAGACACATAAAGCCTGAGGTCTTCTCTCCCTGACGGCAACAACATTAATAACCTGACCAGTAATTATAGGACACATGAGACTCATAAAGCCTGAGGTCTTCTCTCCCTGAGGGCAACAACATTAATAACCTGACCAGTAATTATAGGACACATGAGACTCATAAAGCCTGAGGTCTTCTCTCCCTGAGGACAACAACATTAATAACCTGACCAGTAATTATAGGACACATGAGACTCATAAAGCCTGAGGTCTTCTCTCCCTGAGGGCAACAACATTAATAACCTGACCAGTAATTATAGGACACATGAGACTCATAAAGCCTGAGGTCTTCTCTCCCTGAGGACAACAACATTAATAACCTGACCAGTAATTACACACTAGACACATAAAGCCTGAGGTCTTCTCCCCTGACGGCAACAACATTAATAACCTGACCAGTAATTATAGGACACATGAGACTCATAAAGCCTGAGGTCTTCTCCCCTGAGGGCAACAACATTAATAACCTGACCAGTAATTATAGGACACATGAGACTCATAAAGCCTGAGGTCTTCTCTCCCTGAGGACAACAACATTAATAACCTGACCAGTAATTATAGGACACATGAGACTCATAAAGCCTGAGGTCTTCTCTCCCTGAGGGCAACAACATTAATAACCTGACCAGTAATTATAGGACACATGAGACTCATAAAGCCTGAGGTCTTCTCTCCCTGAGGACAACAACATTAATAACCTGACCAGTAATTACACACTAGACTCATAAAGCCTGAGGTCTTCTCCCTGAGGACAACAACATTAATAACCTGACCAGTAATTACACACTAGACTCATAAAGCCTGAGGTCTTCTCTCCCTGAGAACAACCACATTAATAACCTGACCAGTAATTACACACTAGACTCATATAGCCTGAGGTCTTCTCTCCCTGAGGGCAACAACATTAATAACCTGACCAGTAATTACACACTAGACTCATAAAGCCTGAGGTCTTCTCCCCTGAGGACAACAACATTAATAACCTGACCAGTAATTACACACTAGACTCATAAAGCCTGAGGTCTTCTCTCCCTGAGGACAACAACATTAATAACCTGACCAGTAATTACACACTAGACTCATAAAGCCTGAGGTCTTCTCTCCCTGAGGACAACCACATTAATAACCTGACCAGTAAATTACACACTAGACTCATAAAGCCTGAGGTCTTCTCTCCCTGAGGACAACAACATTAATAACCTGACCAGTAATTATGCACTAGACTCATAAAGCCTGAGGTCTTCTCTCCCTGAGGACAACAACATTAATAACCTGACCAGTAATTACGCACTAGACTCATAAAGCCTGAGGTCTTCTCTCCCTGAGGACAACAACATTAATAACCTGACCAGTAATTACACACTAGACTCATAAAGCCTGAGGTCTTCTCTCCTGAGGACAACAACATTAATAACCTGACCAGTAATTACGCACTAGACTCATAAAGCCTGAGGTCTTCTCTCCCTGAGGACAACAACATTAATAACCTGACCAGTAATTACGCACTAGACTCATAAAGCCTGAGGTCTTATATATAATCATTGAAATCATTCTGTGTGGCAAACAACATATTTCTTGAGGTGGGTGACATCAACGGGTAATATTTTCTTATCTCGGAGAGTCATTGATATGTGACATTACTGTATGTTACAGGAATGTGGGACGGACAGACAGACAGACAGGCAGACAGACAGACAGGCACAGACAGGCACAGACAGGCAGACAGACAGACAGGCAGAAGTAAGGCAGAGAGAAAGGTAGACAGGCAGAGAGACAGGTAGACAGGCAGTAAGGTAGAGAGACAGGTAGACAGGCAGACAGGCAGAGACAGACAGGCAGGCAGCCAGGCAGGCAGATATACAGGCAGTAAGGCAGACAGGCACAGAGACAGATAGACAGGCAGTAAGGTAGAGAGACAGGAAGTAAGGCAGACAGGCAGACAGGCAGAGAGACAGGTAGACAGGCAGTAAGGCAGAGAGACAGGCAGACAGGCAGGCAGGCAGACAGACAGACAGACAGACAGACAGACAGACAGACAGGTAGACAGGCAGTAAGGCAGACAGACAGACAAACAGACAGACAGGCAGACAGACAGACAGGCAGACAGGCAGTAAGGCAGACAGACAGACAAACAGACAGGCAGACAGAGACAGATAGACAGGCAGACAGGCAGTAAGGCAGACAGACAGACAAACAGACAGGCAGACAGAGACAGATAGACAGGCAGATACTTACCAGGTGGATCAACATCAACAACATCTGTTTTTGGAGATATACCTAAAAGACCAGAGTAAGTTAGAAAATACCAAGATCTCCAACTAAATCTGTTTCCTCTCTAAATTAATAACACCTTGGATTGACACAGTGAATAATGATAATAATGAATGGATTTATCTCACATCGGCTCAAACTTGGTTTTAGCTGCTCAACCAGTAAAGACAGTAGTTGTAGAAATGTTGAACTGAATTTGAAAACTATGACAACATAAAACAATATTTTTTTCTCCAGTGATACTGTATCCAACGTAGGTAGACAGGTGCTTACCCAGTTCTTCACCCAGTAGGTTTATGACTCGATCAGGGTCTTCTTTCAGTATGTCTAGGACTAAATCAGGTTCTACTCTCATCAGACTCCTGTAAAAAGCCGATTTCACCTTTTCCCCGCCTGAATCTACAGCCGTGAACAGAACCCTCATCTTCTCCACGTTGGTCCCAGCAGCACAGATATCAGAGTAATCCTGTTGTTGGATCTTCAGGGTGTCTGCAATGTCCATCACCTTGGTAACATTGTCAACGAGCTTCGGCCTGCGCGCATCCAAAAACCCGACAACTGGTTAGAAAAGAGAAGAATATATTACATTTCGACCGAAACAACGAGATTACGTCTCTGTATTTTCAGAAAAAAATTCTCCACTCTTTTTCCCCAAGTCCAAATGTTGCTACATACGGTGTATCGTTTTAATGTAGAATAAATGACTAACTCTGCAGTAATTAATATTAAGGTTATACAACCACAGGTCATACTATATGAGAGGTTATAGAGCTACAGTTCATATTATATGAGAGGTTATAAAGCCACAGTTCATATTATATGAGAGGTTATAGACTTACAGTTCATATTATATGAGAGGTTATAGAGCTACAGTTCATATTATATGAGAGGTTATAGAGCTACAGTTCATATTATATGAGAGGTTATAGACCTACAGTTCATATTATATGAGAGGTTATAGAACTACAGTTCATATTATATGAGAGGTTATACACTGACAGTTCATATTATATGAGAGGTTATAGAGCTACAGTTCATACTATATGAGAGGTTATAGAGCTACAGTTCATACTATATGAGAGGTTATAGACTTACAGTTCATATTATATGAGAGGTTATAGACCTACAGTTCATACTATATGAGAGGTTATAGACCTACAGTTCATACTGTATGAGAGGTTATAGACCTACAGATCATATTATATGAGAGGTTATAGAGCTACAGTTCATACTATATGAGAGGTTATAGAACTACAGTTCATATTATATGAGAGGTTATACACTGACAGTTCATATTATATGAGAGGTTATAGACCTACAGTTCATATTATATGAGAGGTTATAGACCTACAGTTCATATTATATGAGAGGTTATAGAGCTACAGTTCATATTATATGAGAGGTTATAGACCTACAGTTCATATTATATGAGAGTTTATAGACCTACAGTTCATACTATATGAGAGGTTATAGAGCTACAGTTCATATTATATGAGAGGTTATAGAGCTACAGTTCATATTATATGAGAGGTTATAGAGCCACAGTTCATACTATATGAGAGGTTATAGAGCTACAGATCATATTATATGAGAGGTTATAGAGCTACAGTTCATATTATATGAGAGGTTATAGAGCTACAGTTCATACTATATGAGAGGTTATAGAGCTACAGTTCATATTCTATGAGAGGTTATAGAGCCACAGTTCATACTATATGAGAGGTTATAGAGCTACAGATCATATTATATGAGAGGTTATAGAGCTACAGTTCATATTATATGAGAGGTTATAGAGCTACAGTTCATACTATATGAGAGGTTATAGACCTACAGTTCATATTATATGAGGGGTTATAGAGCTACAGATCATATTATATGAGAGGTTATAGAGCTACAGTTCATATTATATGAGAGGTTGTAGAGCTACAGATCATATTATATGAGAGGTTATAGAGCTACAGTTCATATTATATGAGAGGTTATAGACCTACAGTTCATATTATATGAGAGGTTATAGACCTACAGTTCATATTATATGAGAGGTTATAGAGCTACAGATCATACTATATGAGAGGTTATAGACCTACAGTTGATACTATATGAGAGGTTATAGACCTACAGTTGATACTATATGAGAGGTTATAGACCTACAGTTCATACTATATGAGAGGTTATAGACCTACAGTTCATATTATATGAGAGGTTATAGACCTACAGTTCATATTATATGAGAGGTTATAGACTTACAGTTCATATTATATGAGAGGTTATAGAGCTACAGTTCATATTATATGAGAGGTTATAGAGCTACAGTTCATATTATATGAGAGGTTATAAAGCTACAGTTCATATTATATGAGAGGTTATAGACCTACAGTTCATATTATATCAGAGGTTATAGAACTACAGTTCATATTATATGAGAGGTTATACACTGACAGTTCATATTATATGAGAGGTTATAGAGCTACAGTTCATACTATATGAGAGGTTATAGAGCTACAGTTCATACTATATGAGAGGTTATAGACTTACAGTTCATATTATATGAGAGGTTATAGACCTACAGTTCATACTATATGAGAGGTTATAGACCTACAGTTCATATTATATGAGAGGTATTAGACCTACAGTTCATATTATATGAGAGGTTATAGACCTACAGTTCATATTATATGAGAGGTTATAGAGCTACAGATCATATTATATGAGAGGTTATAGAGCTACAGTTCATATTATATGAGAGGTTATAGAGCTACAGTTCATACTATATGAGAGGTTATAGACCTACAGTTCATATTATATGAGAGGTTATAGAGCTACAGATCATATTATATGAGAGGTTATAGAGCTACAGTTCATATTATATGAGAGGTTATAGAGCTACAGATCATATTATATGAGAGGTTATAGACCTACAGTTCATATTATATGAGAGGTTATAGAGCTACAGTTCATATTATATGAGAGGTTATAGACCTACAGTTCATATTATATGAGAGGTTATAGACCTACAGTTCATATTATATGAGAGGTTATAGAGCTACAGTTCATATTATATGAGAGGTTATAGAGCTACAGTTCATATTATATGAGAGGTTATAGATCTACAGTTCATACTATATGAGAGGTTATAGACCTACAGTTCATATTATATGAGGGGTTATAGAGCTACAGATCATATTATATGAGAGGTTATAGAGCTACAGTTCATATTATATGAGAGGTTGTAGAGCTACAGATCATATTATATGAGAGGTTATAGACCTACAGTTCATATTATATGAGAGGTTATAGACCTACAGTTCATATTATATGAGAGGTTATAGACCTACAGTTCATATTATATGAGAGGTTATAGAGCTACAGATCATACTATATGAGAGGTTATAGACCTACAGTTGATACTATATGAGAGGTTATAGACCTACAGTTGATACTATATGAGAGGTTATAGACCTACAGTTCATACTATATGAGAGGTTATAGACCTACAGTTCATATTATATGAGAGGTTATAGACCTACAGTTCATATTATATGAGAGGTTATAGACTTACAGTTCATATTATATGAGAGGTTATAGAGCTACAGTTCATATTATATGAGAGGTTATAGAGCTACAGTTCATATTATATGAGAGGTTATAGAGCTACAGTTCATATTATATGAGAGGTTATAGACCTACAGTTCATATTATATCAGAGGTTATAGAACTACAGTTCATATTATATGAGAGGTTATACACTGACAGTTCATATTATATGAGAGGTTATAGAGCTACAGTTCATACTATATGAGAGGTTATAGAGCTACAGTTCATACTATATGAGAGGTTATAGACTTACAGTTCATATTATATGAGAGGTTATAGACCTACAGTTCATACTATATGAGAGGTTATAGACCTACAGTTCATACTATATGAGAGGTTATAGACTTACAGTTCATACTATATGAGAGGTTATAGACCTACAGTTCATATTATATGAGAGGTATTAGACCTACAGTTCATATTATATGAGAGGTTATAGACCTACAGTTCATATTATATGAGAGGTTATAGAGCTACAGATCATATTATATGAGAGGTTATAGAGCTACAGTTCATATTATATGAGAGGTTATAGAGCTACAGTTCATACTATATGAGAGGTTATAGACCTACAGTTCATATTATATGAGAGGTTATAGAGCTACAGATCATATTATATGAGAGGTTATAGAGCTACAGTTCATATTATATGAGAGGTTATAGAGCTACAGATCATATTATATGAGAGTTATAGACCTACAGTTCATATTATATGAGAGGTTATAGAGCTACAGTTCATATTATATGAGAGGTTATAGACCTACAGTTCATATTATATGAGAGGTTATAGACCTACAGTTCATATTATATGAGAGGTTATAGAGCTACAGTTCATATTATATGAGAGGTTATAGAGCTACAGTTCATATTATATGAGAGGTTATAGATCTACAGTTCATACTATATGAGAGGTTATAGAGCTACAGTTCATATTATATGAGAGGTTATAGACCTATAGTTCATATTATATGAGAGGTTATAGAACTACAGTTCATATTATATGAGAGGTTATACACTGACAGTTCATATTATATGAGAGGTTATAGAGCTACAGTTCATACTATATGAGAGGTTATAGAGCTACAGTTCATACTATATGAGAGGTTATAGACTTACAGTTCATATTATATGAGAGGTTATAGACCTACAGTTCATACTATATGAGAGGTTATAGACCTACAGTTCATACTATATGAGAGGTTATAGACCTACAGATCATATTATATGAGAGGTTATAGAGCTACAGTTCATACTATATGAGAGGTTATAGAACTACAGTTCATATTATATGAGAGGTTATACACTGACAGTTCATATTATATGAGAGGTTATCGACCTACAGTTCATATTATATGAGAGGTTATAGAGCTACAGTTCATATTATATGAGAGGTTATAGACCTACAGTTCATATTATATGAGAGGTTATAGACCTACAGTTCATACTATATGAGAGGTTATAGAGCTACAGTTCATATTATATGAGAGGTTATAGACCTACAGTTCATACTATATGAGAGGTTATAGACCTACAGTTCATACTATATGAGAGGTTATAGAGCTACAGTTCATATTATATGAGAGGTTATAGAGCTACAGTTCATATTATATGAGAGGTTATAGAGCTACAGTTCATACTATATGAGAGGTTATAGAGCTACAGATCATATTATATGAGAGGTTATAGAGCTACAGTTCATATTATATGAGAGGTTATAGAGCTACAGTTCATACTATATGAGAGGTTATAGACCTACAGTTCATATTATATGAGAGGTTATAGAGCTACAGATCATATTATATGAGAGGTTATAGACCTACAGTTCATATTATATGAGAGGTTATAGACCTACAGTTCATACTATATGAGAGGTTATAGAGCCACAGATCATATTATATGAGAGGTTATAGAGCTACAGTTCATATTATATGAGAGGTTATAGAGCTACAGTTCATATTATATGAGAGGTTATAGAGCTACAGTTCATATTATGAGAGGTTATAGAGCTACAGTTCATACTATATGAGAGGTTATAGAGCTACAGTTCATATTATATGAGAGGTTATAGAGCCACAGTTCATAGTATATGAGAGGTTATAGACCTACAGTTCATATTATATTTAAACATTTTTACAGCAGGCTACAGTTCCCTTGACATGCCAAATGTCTATTTGAAGTCTAGTCGTCTTGTGACATTAGACTACTGTTCTGGTCCTTCTATAACATTAGACTACTTTTCTGGTCCTCTCTTCTATAACATCAGACTACTGTTCTGGTCCTCTCTTCTATAACATCAGACTACTGTTCTGGTCCTCTCTTCTATAACATTAGACTACTGTTCTGGTCCTCTCTTCTATAACAGACGACTGTTCTGGTCCTCTCTACTATAACATTAGACTACTGTTCTGGTCCTTCTATAACATTAGACTACTTTTCTGGTCCTCTCTTCTATAACATTAGACTACTGTTCTGGTCCTCTCTTCTATAACATTAGACTACTGTTCTGGTCCTCTCTTCTATAACATTAGACTACTGTTCTGGTCCTCTCTTCTATAACAGACTACTGTTCTGGTCCTCTCTTCTATAACATTAGACTACTGTTCTGGTCCTCTCTTCTATAACAGACTACTGTTCTGGTCCTCTCTTCTATAACATTAGACTACTGTTCTGGTCCTCTCTTCTATAACATTAGACTACTGTTCTGGTCCTCTCTTCTATAACATTAGACTACTGTTCTGGTCCTCTCTTCTATAACAGACTACTGTTCTGGTCCTCTCTTCTATAACATTAGACTACTGTTCTGGTCCTCTCTTCTATAACAGACTACTGTTCTGGTCCTCTCTTCTATAACAGACTACTGTTCTGGTCCTTCTATAACAGACGACTGTTCTGGTCCTTCTATAACAGACGACTGTTCTGGTCCTTCTATAACAGACTACTGTTCTGGTCCTCTCTTCTATAACATCAGACTACTGTTCTGGTCCTCTCTTCTATAACATTACACTACTGTTCTGGTCCTCTCTTCTATAACAGACTACTGTTCTGGTCCTCTCTTCTATAACATCAGACTACTGTTCTGGTCCTCTCTTCTATAACATCAGACTACTGTTCTGGTCCTCTCTTCTATAACATTACACTACTGTTCTGGTCCTCTCTTCTATAACAGACTACTGTTCTGGTCCTCTCTTCTATAACAGACTACTGTTCTGGTCCTCTCTTCTATAACAGACTGTTCTGGTCCTCTCTTCTATAACATTAGACTACTGTTCTGGTCCTCTCTTCTATAACATTACACTACTGTTCTGGTCCTCTCTTCTATAACAGACGACTGTTCTGGTCCTCTCTTCTATAACATTAGACTACTGTTCTGGTCCTCTCTTCTATAACAGACTACTGTTCTGGTCCTCTCTTCTATAACAGACTACTGTTCTGGTCCTCTCTTCTATAACAGACTACTGTTCTGGTCCTCTCTTCTATAACATTGTACTACTGTTCTGGTCCTCTCTTCTATAACATTAGACTACTGTTCTGGTCCTCTCTTCTATAACATTAGACTACTGTTCTGGCCCTTCTATAACAGACTACTGTTCTGGTCCTCTCTTCTATATCAGACGACTGTTCTGGTCCTCTCTTCTATAACAGACGACTGTTCTGGTCCTCTCTTCTATAACATTAGACTACTGTTCTGGTCCTCTCTTCTATAACAGACTACTGTTCTGGTCCTCTCTTCTATAACATCAGACTACTGTTCTGGTCCTCTCTTCTATAACATTAGACTACTGTTCTGGTCCTCTCTTCTATAACAGACTACTGTTCTGGTCCTCTCTTCTATAACATCAGACTACTGTTCTGGTCCTCTCTTCTATAACATTAGACTACTGTTCTGGTCCTCTCTTCTATAACATTAGACTACTGTTCTGGTCCTCTCTTCTATAACATTAGACTACTGTTTTGGTCCTCTCTTCTATAACAGACTACTGTTCTGGTCCTCTCTTCTATAACATTAGACTACTGTTCTGGTCCTCTCTTCTATAACATTATACTACTGTTCTGGTACTCTCTTTTATAACATTAGACTACTGTTCTGGTCCTCTCTTCTATAACATTAGACTACTGTTCTGGTCCTCTCTTCTATAACATTAGACTACTGTTCTGGTCCTCTCTTCTATAACATTAGACTACTGTTCTGGTCCTCTCTTCTATAACATCAGACTACTGTTCTGGTCCTCTCTTCTATAACATTAGACTACTGTTCTGGTCCTCTCTTCTATAACATTAGACTACTGTTCTGGTCCTCTCTTCTATAACATTAGACTACTGTTCTGGTCCTCTCTTCTATAACATCAGACTACTGTTCTGGTCCTCTCTTCTATAACAGACTACTGTTCTGGTCCTCTCTTCTATAACATTAGACTACTGTTCTGGTCCTCTCTTCTATAACATTAGACTACTGTTCTGGTCCTCTCTTCTATAACAGACTACTGTTCTGGTCCTCTCTTCTATAACATTAGACTACTGTTCTGGTCCTCTCTTCTATAACATTAGACTACTGTTCTGGTCCTCTCTTCTATAACATTAGACTACTGTTCTGGTCCTCTCTTCTATAACATTAGACTACTGTTCTGGTCCTCTCTTCTATAACAGACTACTGTTCTGGTCCTCTCTTCTATAACATTAGACTACTGTTCTGGTCCTCTCTTCTATAACATTAGACTACTGTTCTGGTCCTCTCTTCTATAACATTAGACTACTGTTCTGGTCCTCTCTTCTATAACATTAGACTACTGTTCTGGCCCTTCTATAACATTAGACTACTGTTCTGGTCCTCTCTTCTATAAAATTAGACTACTGTTCTGGTCCTCTCTTCTATAACATTAGACTACTGTTCTGGTCCTCTCTTCTAGAACATTAGACTACTGTTCTGGTCCTCTCTTCTATAACATCAGACTACTGTTCTGGTCCTCTCTTCTATAACATTAGACTACTGTTCTGGTCCTCTCTTCTATATCATTAGACTACTGTTCTGGTCCTCTCTTCTATAACATTAGACTACTGTTCTGGTCCTTCTATAACATTAGACTACTGTTCTGGTCCTCTCTTCTATAACAGACTACTGTTCTGGTCCTCTCTTCTATAACAGACTACTGTTCTGGTCCTCTCTTCTATAACATTAGACTACTGTTCTGGTCCTCTCTTCAATAACAGACTACTGTCCTAGTCCTCTCTTCTTTAACATTAGACTACTGTTCTGGTCCTCTCTTCTATAACATTAGACTACTGTTCTGGTCCTCTCTTCTATAACATTAGACTACTGTTCTGGTCCTTCCTTCTATAACATTATACTACTGTTCTATTCCTTCTATAACATTAGACTACTGTTCTGGTCCTCTCTTCTATAACATCAGACTACTGTTCTGGTCCTCTCTTCTATAACATTAGACAACTGTTCTGGTCCTTCCTTCTATAACATTATACTACTGTTCTATTCCTTCTATAACATTAGACTACTGTTCTGGTCCTCTCTTCTATAACAGACTACTGTTCTGGTCCTTCTATAACAGACTACTGTTCTGGTCCTTCTATAACATTAGACTACTGTTCTGGTCCTTCTATAACATCAGACTACTGTTCTGTTCCTCTCTTCTATAACATTAGACTACTGTTCTGGTCCTTCTATAACATTATACTACTGTCCTAGTCCTCTCTTCTATAACATTAGACTACTGTTCTGGTCCTTCTATAACATCAGACTACTGTTCTGGTCCTCTCTTCTATAACATTAGACTACTGTTCTGGTCCTTCTATAACATCAGACTACTGTTCTGGTCCTTCTATAACATTAGACTACTGTTCTGGTCCTCTCTTCTATAACATTAGACTACTGTTCTGGTCCTTCTATAACATCAGACTACTGTTCTGGTCCTTCTATAACATTAGACTACTGTTCTGGTCCTTCTATAACATCAGACTACTGTTCTGGTCCTCTCTTCTATAACATTAGACTACTGTTCTGATCCTTCTATAACATCAGACTACTGTTCTGGTCCTCTCTTCTATAACAGACTACTGTTCTGGTCCTCTCTTCTATAACAGACTACTGTTCTGGTCCTCTCTCCTATAACATTAGACTACTGTTCTGGTCCTCTCTTCTATAACATTATACTACTGTTCTGGTCCTCTCTTCTATAACATCAGACTACTGTTCTGGTCCTCTCTTCTATAACATTAGACTACTGTTCTGGTCCTCTCTTCTTTAACATCAGACTACTGTTCTGGTCCTCTCTTCTATAACATTAGACTACTGTTCTGGTCCTTCTATAACATTAGACTACTGTTCTGGTCCTCTCTTCTATAACATTAGACTACTGTTCTGGTCCTTCTATAACATCAGACTACTGTTCTGGTCCTCTCTTCTATAACATTAGACTACTGTTCTGGTCCTTCTATAACATTATACTACTGTCCTAGTCCTCTCTTCTATAACATTAGACTACTGTTCTGGTCCTTCTATAACATCAGACTACTGTTCTGGTCCTTCTATAACATTAGACTACTGTTCTGGTCCTCTCTTCTATAACATTAGACTACTGTTCTGGTCCTTCTATAACATCAGACTACTGTTCTGGTCCTTCTATAACATTAGACTACTGTTCTGGTCCTTCTATAACATCAGACTACTGTTCTGGTCCTTCTATAACATTAGACTACTGTTCTGATCCTTCTATAACACCAGACTACTGTTCTGGTCCTCTCTTCTATAACAGACTACTGTTCTGGTCCTCTCTTCTATAACATTAGACTACTGTTCTGGTCCTCTCTTCTATAACATTATACTACTGTTCTGGTCCTCTCTTCTATAACATCAGACTACTGTTCTGGTCCTCTCTTCTATAACATTAGACTACTGTTCTGGTCCTCTCTTCTATAACATTAGACTACTGTTCTGGTCCTCTCTTCTATAACATTAGACTACTGTTCTGGTCCTCTCTTCTATAACATTAGACTACTGTTCTGGTCCTCTCTTCTATAACATTAGACTACTGTTCTGGTCCTCTCTTCTATAACATTAGACTACTGTTCTGGCCCTTCTATAACATTAGACTACTGTTCTGGTCCTCTCTTCTATAAAATTGGACTACTGTTCTGGTCCTCTCTTCTATAACATTAGACTACTGTTCTGGTCCTCTCTTCTAGAACATTAGACTACTGTTCTGGTCCTCTCTTCTATAACATCAGACTACTGTTCTGGTCCTCTCTTCTATAACATTAGACTACTGTTCTGGTCCTCTTCTATATCATTAGACTACTGTTCTGGTCCTCTCTTCTATAACATTAGACTACTGTTCTGGTCCTTCTATAACATTAGACTACTGTTCTGGTCCTTCTATAACAGACTACTGTTCTGGTCCTCTCTTCTATAACAGACTACTGTTCTGGTCCTCTCTTCTATAACATTAGACTACTGTTCTGGTCCTCTCTTCTATATCATTAGACTACTGTTCTGGTCCTCTCTTCTATAACATTAGACTACTGTTCTGGTCCTTCTATAACATTAGACTACTGTTCTGGTCCTTCTATAACAGACTACTGTTCTGGTCCTCTCTTCTATAACAGACTACTGTTCTGGTCCTCTCTTCTATAACATTAGACTACTGTTCTGGTCCTCTCTTCAATAACAGACTACTGTCCTAGTCCTCTCTTCTTTAACATTAGACTACTGTTCTGGTCCTCTCTTCTATAACATTAGACTACTGTTCTGGTCCTCTCTTCTATAACATTAGACTACTGTTCTGGTCCTTCATTCTATAACATTATACTACTGTTCTATTCCTTCTATAACATTAGACTACTGTTCTGGTCCTCTCTTCTATAACATTAGACTACTGTTCTGGTCCTCTCTTCTATAACATTAGACAACTGTTCTGGTCCTTCCTTCTATAACATTATACTACTGTTCTATTCCTTCTATAACATTAGACTACTGTTCTGGTCCTCTCTTCTATAACAGACTACTGTTCTGGTCCTTCTATAACAGACTACTGTTCTGGTCCTTCTATAACATTAGACTACTGTTCTGGTCCTTCTATAACATCAGACTACTGTTCTGTTCCTCTCTTCTATAACATTAGACTACTGTTCTGGTCCTTCTATAACATTATACTACTGTCCTAGTCCTCTCTTCTATAACATTAGACTACTGTTCTGGTCCTTCTATAACATCAGACTACTGTTCTGGTCCTTCTATAACATTAGACTACTGTTCTGGTCCTCTCTTCTATAACATTAGACTACTGTTCTGGTCCTTCTATAACATCAGACTACTGTTCTGGTCCTTCTATAACATTAGACTACTGTTCTGGTCCTTCTATAACATCAGACTACTGTTCTGGTCCTTCTATAACATTAGACTACTGTTCTGATCCTTCTATAACATCAGACTACTGTTCTGGTCCTCTCTTCTATAACAGACTACTGTTCTGGTCCTCTCTTCTATAACATTAGACTACTGTTCTGGTCCTCTCTTCTATAACATTGTACTACTGTTCTGGTCCTCTCTTCTATAACATCAGACTACTGTTCTGGTCCTCTCTTCTATAACATTAGACTACTGTTCTGGTCCTCTCTTCTTTAACATCAGACTACTGTTCTGGTCCTCTCTTCTATAACATTAGACTACTGTTCTGGTCCTTCTATAACATTAGACTACTGTTCTGGTCCTCTCTTCTATAACATTAGACTACTGTTCTGGTCCTTCTATAACATCAGACTACTGTTCTGGTCCTCTCTTCTATAACATTAGACTACTGTTCTGGTCCTTCTATAACATTATACTACTGTCCTAGTCCTCTCTTCTATAACATTAGACTACTGTTCTGGTCCTTCTATAACATCAGACTACTGTTCTGGTCCTTCTATAACATTAGACTACTGTTCTGGTCCTCTCTTCTATAACATTAGACTACTGTTCTGGTCCTTCTATAACATCAGACTACTGTTCTGGTCCTTCTATAACATTAGACTACTGTTCTGGTCCTTCTATAACATCAGACTACTGTTCTGGTCCTTCTATAACATTAGACTACTGTTCTGATCCTTCTATAACACCAGACTACTGTTCTGGTCCTCTCTTCTATAACAGACTACTGTTCTGGTCCTCTCTTCTATAACATTAGACTACTGTTCTGGTCCTCTCTTCTATAACATTATACTACTGTTCTGGTCCTCTCTTCTATAACATCAGACTACTGTTCTGGTCCTCTCTTCTATAACATTAGACTACTGTTCTGGTCCTCTCTTCTATAACATCAGACTACTGTTCTGGTCCTCTCTTCTATAACATTAGACTACTGTTCTGGTCCTTCTATAACATTAGACTACTGTTCTGGTCCTCTCTTCTATAACATTAGACTACTGTTCTGGTCCTCTCTTCTATAACAGACTACTGTTCTGGTCCTTCTATAACAGACTACTGTTCTGGTCCTTCTATAACATTATACTACTGTTCGGGTCCTTCTATAACATCAGACTACTGTTCTGGTCCTCTCTTCTATAACAGACTGTTCTGGTCCTTCTATAACATTAGACTACTGTTCTGGTCCTCTCTTCTATAACATTATACTACTGTTCTGGTCCTCTCTTCTATAACAGACTACTGTTCTGGTCCTTCTATAACATTAGACTACTGTCCTAGTCCTCTCTTCTATAACAGACTACTGTTCTGGTCCTCTCTTCTATAACATTATACTACTGTTCTATTCCTTCTATAACATCAGACTACTGTTCTGGTCCTCTCTTCTATAACAGACTGGTCTTCTGGTCTTCTCTTCTATTCAACCCGCCACCCAACTGCCCCTTTAATGGCCCTAAACCCAAAGTATCCATTTAAGGTGTTGTTTCTCTTTATTCAACCCACCACCCACCTGCCCCTGAACCCATCTCCGTCGCGCGGATCTGAACCAAGTGGACTGTGGGTTAGGACCCACACCATACCAACGAGTTCATCTGACTCTGGGTAAGTAAAAGAAAGGGTCTCATTACCTAAACCCAAAGTATCCCTTTAAGGTATTGTTTCTCTTTATTTAACCCAAGGTATCCCTTTCAGGTGTTGTTTCTCTTTATGTAACACCAAGTATTCCTTTAAGGTATTGTTTCTCTTTATTTATTTAACCCAATATCCCTTTAAGGTATTGTTTCTCTTTATTTATTTAACCCAAAGTATCCCTTCAAGGTATTATTATACCCCCAGATGTCCCTTTAAGACTCCCCCAGATGTCCCTTTAAGACTCCCCCAGATATCCCTTTAAGACTCCCCCAGATATCCCATTAAAACTCCCCAGATATCCCTTTAAGACTCCCCCAGATATCCCTTTAAGACCCCCCAGACACTTACCCTTCTCCTCTACATGCTGTCTAATGCGCTCCTCTGTAGATTGAGAGACAACAAATTAATATAAGAGTTAGCATCATGAACTCTATACACACACACACACACACACAGATGTCCAAAATGAACGAATGTTGTGCATTAGATGACTTGATGCAGTCTCAGTGTGGATGAGCCTAGTAGGTGATGTATTGCTAACTTACATTTTAACGAAACAGTTTGTTATAAATCAGGGATTTGGATACACAGACCCTTGAGCCACTGCTGCCCATCATGTTGAGTTCCTTTTTTGGGGCCCCCCACCTTAATTAAAATTGCCCATCCCTGCCCTGAATAGTATGTAGTATAATTAGTGCACAGTATGTCCTCAATAGTATGTAGTATGATGAGTACACAGTATGTCCTCAATAGTGTGTAGTATGACGTAGACTACATTTCAAATAGTATTTAAACCCAAGTCTGACACACACATTGCCCACCTACCTGTATCCAGCTTAGTCTGAAGATCTAGATTTTTTTTTCACTGTAAATACAAAGAAAACAGAAATGAATAAACCAAATAAATAAGATGCTGTATCGACACTCATAAAAACACTGAACCAAGCATGAGAGCACCAGCTGTTCCGGATGACTGTGCGATCACGCTCTCTGTAACTGATGTGGGTAAGACCTTTAAACAGGTAAACATTCGCAAAGTCATTCTTGTTTTAATATATTGACACGGTCTGTTTTTTGTTACTATTATGCCAGTAACCATTTCACTATACAGTACACACCTCCTGTATCCTGCACATGTGACAAATAAACGTGTATTTTATTTGATATAGTGTGTGTTTAACAGAGATGGTAACGTGTAAAACAACATGACCTGCACCAAAATCAGTATATTGACCAAGGACTAGATGAAGTGTATTTTAACCTGGAGTTTTTCCTTATTGTAGTCTACTACTTTTACCACTTTTAGTCTTATTCTTTGGTTGTTTACTACACTACTCCCTCTGTTTAGCACATGGCCTCACATGTGAATCCTTAAAGAGATGGGTGGGGCTAAAGGCTTAAGAGGGTGTGAACGTTGCTGAATGAGTGTAGACAAAGAAGAGCTCCCCAGTAGGTGCACCAAAACATTCAAGGGCCATTTTCTCAGAAGTAGAGTTACAAGTTTATCAACATTCAAAGCAGAATGACTTTCCCCAGTGTTCCTCAAATGCAGTGTATGTTATACCATTGTGTAGCTCGGAGTCTCTGCTTTTAATTTTAACCAATGTAAAAACACCATTTCAAATGTTGCTACATATGGCTGAGAAGTGGTGCTGGGTCACGATTTGTCAGGAGCCCATAAAACAGCCCTCGTTTCCTCCATGCACCATTCTAAATTCAAACTGTAACACAAAATGTGGAATAGGTCAAAGGGTATGAATACTTTCTGAAGGATCTGAAAACAAATGATCATTGTGGCCTTTTATCGTCTAGACGTTGAAGTAAAAACCTCCAGGCTTCCTTAGTTTAAAAAACAAACAGTTTGGAAAGACACATCCTGTGGAACAAGGCATAAGTCTCTAGTGAGAGTATAGCTGTCTCTCTCCCCCCTATTCAAACGTTCCTGGTCAATTCATTTCATAATAATAATGTTGAGAAATATGTCGGTTTGCCTACTTACAAGGCATGTAGAGGTCTGTACACTTCAACTGTGAGAGACGGAATCTAAAACAAAAATCCAGAAAACGTATGATGATTTTTAAGTAATTCATTTGCATTTTATTGCACCGATTCCGATTCTGGCCTAAATGTATTACTTGGGGCACAGGCCGATTGGGGATACTCTCTGGCAGATGAAAGCATGAACTGCTTTCCATAATTAACATTTCATTATTTATTTATCCATATTTATCCATGTTTCTGTGCTCAAAACATAAAATTACCATTTAAATACAATTATTTTAGAGTACTGTTTAACATCTTATGACAGAATTGAGTAGCTTGGATGAATAAGGTGCCCAGAGGTGCTCAGAGTAAACTGCCTGCTACTCAGTCCCAGAAGCTAAGATATGTATATTATTAGTATTTGTGGATAGAAAACACTCTGAAGTTTCTAAAACTGTTGGAATGATGTCTGTGAATATAACAGAACTCGTATGGCAGGCAAAAACCTGAGAAAAAAATCCAACCAGGAAGTAGGAAATCTGAGGTTGGTAGTTTTTCAACTCTTTTCCTTTCGAATACACAGTGTCTATGGGGTCATATTGCACTTCCTAAGGCTTCCACTATAGGTCAACAGTCTTTAGAACCTTGTTCGATGCTTCTACTGTGAAGTGGGGCGAATGAGAGGAGATTGAGTCAGGGCTCTGCCAGAGAGGCATGAGCTGACCACGCGTGTTCATTTGAAAGTTAGCTGGCTTTCCATTGCATTTCTACAGACAAAGGAATTCTCTGGTTGGAACATTATTGAAGATTTATGATAAAAATATCCTAAAGATAGATTCTATACTTCGTTTGACATGTTTCTACTGACTGTAACGGAACTTTTGACTTTTCGTCTGCTCGTCTGCTCGCGCATCATGAATTTGGATTACTGGGCTAAATGCGTGAACAAAATAGAGGTATTTTGACATAAATGATAGACTTTATCAAACCAATTAAAAATATTATTTACAATTCAGACCACCATAAGTGTTCATTAAAACAGTTTTCCTATAATGTAACGGGTACGGTTTCTCCACAGAAAGTTGAAAAGCATCTGTTCTATCTCCTTGCTTATTTTACTGTCAATATATAAAGAGTGTAGAACCACCAAAGGGGTCACAGAGTGTAGAACCACCAAAGGGGTCACAGAGTGTAGAACCACCAAAGGGGTCACAGAGTGTAGAACCACCAAAGGGGTCACAGAGTGTAGAACCACCAAAGGGGTCACAGAGTGTAGAATATTACCACCAAAGGGGTCACAGAGTGTAGAACCACCAAAGAGGTCACAGAGTGTAGAACCACCAAAGGGGTCACAGAGTGTAGAATATTACCACCAAAGGGGTCACAGAGCGTAGAACCACCAAAGGGGTCACAGAGTGTAGAACCACCAAAGGGGTCACAGAGTGTAGAACCACCAAAGGGGTCACAGAGTGTAGAACCACCAAAGGGGTCACAGAGTGTAGAACCACCAAAGGGGTCACAGAGTGTAGAATATTACCACCAAAGGGGTCACAGAGCGTAGAACCACCAAAGGGGTCACAGAGTGTAGAACCACCAAAGGGGTCACAGAGTGTAGAACCACCAAAGGGGTCACAGAGTGTAGAACCACCAAAGGGTTCACAGAGTGTAGAACCACCAAAGGGGTCACAGAGTGTAGAATAGTACCACCAAAGGGGTCACAGAGTGTAGAACCACCAAAGGGGTCACAGAGTGTAGAATAGTACCACCAAAGGGGTCACAGAGTGTAGAACCACCAAAGGGGTCACAGAGTGTAGAACCACCAAAGGGGTCACAGAGTGTAGAACCACCAAAAGGGTCACAGAGTGTAGAACCACCAAAGGGGTCACAGAGTGTAGATCCACCAAAGGGGTCACAGAGTGTAGATCCACCAAAGGGGTCACAGAGTGTAGATCCACCAAAGGGGTCACAGAGTGTAGATCCACCAAAGGGGTCACAGAGTGTAGATCCACCAAAGGGGTCACAGAGTGTAGAACCACCAAAGGGGTCACAGAGTGTAGAACCACCAAAGGGGTCACAGAGTGTAGAACCACCAAAGGGGTCACAGAGTGTAGAATATTACCACCAAAGGGGTCACAGAGCGTAGAACCACCAAAGGGGTCACAGAGTGTAGAACCACCAAAGGGGTCACAGAGTGTAGAACCACCAAAGGGGTCACAGAGTGTAGAATATTACCACCAAAGGGGTCACAGAGTGTAGAACCACCAAAGAGGTCACAGAGTGTAGAACCACCAAAGGGGTCACAGAGTGTAGAATATTACCACCAAAGGGGTCACAGAGCGTAGAACCACCAAAGGGGTCACAGAGTGTAGAACCACCAAAGGGGTCACAGAGTGTAGAACCACCAAAGGGGTCACAGAGTGTAGAACCACCAAAGGGGTCACAGAGTGTAGAACCACCAAAGGGGTCACAGAGTGTAGAATATTACCACCAAAGGGGTCACAGAGCGTAGAACCACCAAAGGGGTCACAGAGTGTAGAACCACCAAAGGGGTCACAGAGTGTAGAACCACCAAAGGGGTCACAGAGTGTAGAACCACCAAAGGGTTCACAGAGTGTAGAACCACCAAAGGGGTCACAGAGTGTAGAATAGTACCACCAAAGGGGTCACAGAGTGTAGAACCACCAAAGGGGTCACAGAGTGTAGAATAGTACCACCAAAGGGGTCACAGAGTGTAGAACCACCAAAGGGGTCACAGAGTGTAGAACCACCAAAGGGGTCACAGAGTGTAGAACCACCAAAAGGGTCACAGAGTGTAGAACCACCAAAGGGGTCACAGAGTGTAGATCCACCAAAGGGGTCACAGAGTGTAGATCCACCAAAGGGGTCACAGAGTGTAGATCCACCAAAGGGGTCACAGAGTGTAGATCCACCAAAGGGGTCACAGAGTGTAGATCCACCAAAGGGGTCACAGAGTGTAGAACCACCAAAGGGGTCACAGAGTGTAGAACCACCAAAGGGGTCACAGAGTGTAGAACCACCAAAGGGGTCACAGAGTGTAGAATATTACCACCAAAGGGGTCACAGAGCGTAGAACCACCAAAGGGGTCACAGAGTGTAGAACCACCAAAGGGGTCACAGAGTGTAGAACCACCAAAGGGTTCACAGAGTGTAGAACCACCAAAGGGGTCACAGAGTGTAGAATAGTACCACCAAAGGGGTCACAGAGTGTAGAACCACCAAAGGGGTCACAGAGTGTAGAATAGTACCACCAAAGGGGTCACAGAGTGTAGAACCACCAAAGGGGTCACAGAGTGTAGAACCACCAAAGGGGTCACAGAGTGTAGAACCACCAAAAGGGTCACAGAGTGTAGAACCACCAAAGGGGTCACAGAGTGTAGATCCACCAAAGGGGTCACAGAGTGTAGATCCACCAAAGGGGTCACAGAGTGTAGATCCACCAAAGGGGTCACAGAGTGTAGATCCACCAAAGGGGTCACAGAGTGTAGATCCACCAAAGGGGTCACAGAGTGTAGAACCACCAAAGGGGTCACAGAGTGTACAATATCACCACCAAAGGGGTCACAGAGTGTAGAACCACCAAAGTGGTCACAGAGTGTAGAACCACCAAAGGGGTCACAGAGTGTAGAACCACCAAAGTGGTCACAGAGTGTAGAACCACCAAAGGGGTCACAGAGTGTAGATCCACCAAAGGGTTCACAGAGTGTAGATCCACCAAAGGGGTCACAGAGTGTAGAACCACCAAAGGGTTCACAGAGTGTAGATCCACCAAAGGGTTCACAGAGTGTAGATCCACCAAAGGGGTCACAGAGTGTAGATCCACCAAAGGGGTCACAGAGTGTAGAACCACCAAAGGGGTCACAGAGTGTAGAACCACCAAAGGGGTCACAGAGTGTAGAACCACCAAAGGGGTCACAGAGTGTAGATCCACCAAAGGTATTTTTCATTGGAGTGACACCAGCGGAGCGTTCAGATCCATGCGAAAGACAAATATCGTTGCCCCACTGTGACCTCCAGAAGTTGGCCTCAGCCGAAATTGAGTGAGACTCAAAGTCTGTTCGAAATTGTTTAGCAAATAAAAATAAGGCCTTGTGCTTTTTACATTGTTTGGTAACCCCCCTAGCATTAAGATAAACTATAGACAAAACAACAAAGATTATATAAAAGGAATAACTGTAGGAGCAGTGAATGTAAGCGATAAGGAAACGAGATCTGTACCATTTGAGTCAATTTAAAGTGAAAATAGCTTATTCCATAAACTAGACGTTATCCGGCTTTTGAAATTCAACTGAACAGAAAATGATGTTCAAGACCAAACCAAGGGTTCTCTGTAGTAAGAGAGACCAACAACCCTCTTTAGTGTAATCAGGAACTATTCTGAGAAATAAAATACAAAATAATAATTTAAATAAAAAGGGTACCTACTATTTTAAGTGCATTATGAAAACGGATCACAACAGAAAAATAGAATAAAAAATGTTTTACAAATACACCTTTTTCACTTGTAAATAAGTGTTGATGACTAAACAATAACCGTGTCAGACCTGTAACACAGCATCTTAGTTACTGTATACATAAAAAACACAACTTCTCAGTCTTCTTCGTAAGTTTGCAAACAGAATAGGCTCTCCTTCCTCCCTCCCCTTGCAAGTGTAAAATCGTCATGAAACGTCATCAGAAGTGAGGGTGTGTCTGTTAAGTGTTTGGAATGTAACCAAGGTTTGTTGTCAACGACACCTGTCGCCTTGGAATGGTCTCTAGACATGACGCTAGACAGAGTATTTACTTACGTTGTGAGCGTAAGGAAATAAAAAAACATGTCGTTCTGTCTTTTTGACGATGGGGCCGAAAATCAACCGCAGTGTTTGATAAAAACAAGTACCTGTTTTTTAATAACATTTCTCTGGTATCGGAATTAAAAACTATAATTAAAGTTTAAACCCACCTGTTGCTCTCATCGAAAGCCCGATGCACAGAATAATTACCCCGAAACAACAAGCTGCTGACGTCTTCATTTCACATGTTGTTGTTTTTTAAATTGTGTTGCTGAAAGCTGTTTGTAATAATTAAACCTGAGTTCCGGTCAGTAAACCCAGGAAAAAAAGCCCAAACGTCTCATAGGAACATAATCACAAACATAACAATTAAATGCGACACAAACGTGTTCAAGGAAAGACGGCAAGTAGAAGAGTGAAACAAAACAAAAGTTACTTTCTCTTTGTTTCACAGTGAGTTTAGTTGGTTATGGAAGCATGGAGAAAGAGAGCCAGCTAGTGGTTTTGATGTTTATTCATACAGGAATGAGGAAATCAATTTATGTTACAAAATGTCAGATAGTATCTAGATGAATAAAAAACACGAGGCCTAAATTACTTGTATATTCAAATCAATCAGTTATATTCCCAGATAGTCGTAGTCATATCAAAAACACACGTTGGCTGTATAGGTCACACAGCTGTTTACCAAAACAGTGGCTGGGGGTTTGTATTTTTGATCTGCAGATTACCCATTTAAAAGGACTGCTGCTGAATGAATTATACAACACAACATATATTGAAACACCTTAAAATAAGACAAATACCTCAAAGCAGTTAAATAAATCGTATTTTATTTATTTATTTAAATGCCAGGAGAAGAAGAGATGTTTTGGGTGTAAATAACAGGTCCAGAATTAGAATGTGGTGTGTTCCATTGTGTTGTCATGGTGATCAGGTGTTTCTCAGCCTCACTGTTCTTCAAAACGCTCACCTGTCAATCACACAGAAACACTGTGTTTAGTCACTTAGAGATATACAGTATTACATAGAATCAGTAGGGTTTAACCCCTGTCAATCACACAGAAATACTGTGTTTAGTTACTTAGAGATATACAGTATTACATAGAATCAGTAGGGTTTAACCCCTGTCAATCACACAGAAATACTGTGTTTAGTTACTTAGAGATATACAGTATTACATTACATAGAATCAGTAGGGTTTAACCCCTGTCAATCACACGGAAATACTGTGTTTAGTTACTTAGAGATATACAGTAATACATAGAATCAGTAGGGTTTAACCCCTGTCAATCACACAGAAATACTGTGTTTAGTCACTTAGAGATTTACAGTATTACATTACATAGAATCAGTACGGTTTAACCGCTGTTAATCACACAGAAATACTGTGTTTAGTTACTTAGAGATATACAGTATTACATAGAATCAGCAAGGTTTGTCACCTGTCAATCAACATGGTTCAATCAGAGATACAGTTATCAACACTTTAATCATGGTTCAATCAGAGATACAGTTATCAACACTTTACAACATGGTTCAATCAGAGATACAGTTATCAACACATTACAAGATGGTTCAATCAGAGATACAGTTATCAACACTTTACAAGATGGTTCAATCAGAGCTACAGTTATCAACACTTTACAGCATGGTTCATTCAGAGCTACAGTTATCAACACTTTAAACATGGTTCAATCAGAGATACAGTTATCAACACTTTACAGCATGGTTCAATCAGAACTCCAGTTATCAACACTTTACAACATGGTTCAATCAGAGCTACAGTTATCAACACTTTACAGCATGGTTCATTCAGAGCTACAGTTATCAACACTTTAAACATGGTTCATTCAGAGATACAGTTATCAACACTTTAAACATGGTTCATTCAGAGATACAGTTATCAACACTTTAAACATGGTTCATTCAGAGATACAGTTATCAACTCTTTACAACATGGTTCAATCAGAGCTACAGTTATCAACACTTTACAACATGTTTCAATCAGAGATACAGTTATCAACACTTTAAACATGGTTCAAGCAGAGATACAGTTATCAACACTTTAAACATGGTTCAATCAGAGCTACAGTTATCAACTCTTTACAACATGGTTCAATCAGAGCTACAGTTATCAACACTTTACAACATGTTTCAATCAGAGATACAGTTATCAACACTTTAAACATGGTTCAAGCAGAGCTATTTGTCAACTCTTTAAATCATGGTTCAGTCAAAGCTAGTTGTCAACTCTTTAAATCATGGTTCAATCAGAGCTAGTTGTCAACTCTTTAAATCATGGTTCAATCAGAGCTAGTTGTCAACTCTTTAAATCATGGTTCAGTCAGAGCTAGTTGTCAACTCTTTAAATCATGGTTCAATCAGAGCTAGTTGTCAACTCTTTAAACATGGTTCAATCAGAGCTAGTTGTCAACTCTTTAAACATGGTTCAATCAGAGCTACAGTAATCAACACTAAGACATGGTTCAATCAGAGCTACAGTTATCAATACTTTAAACATGGTTCAATCAGAGCTAGTTGTCAACTCTTTAAATCATGGTTCAGTCAGCGCTAGTTGTCAACTCTTTAAATCATGGTTCAATCAGAGCTAGTTGTCAACTCTTTAAACATGGTTCAATCAGAGCTAGTTGTCAACTCTTTAAACATGGTTCAATCAGAGCTAGTTGTCAACTCTTTAAATCATGGTTCAATCAGAGCTAATTGTCAACTCTTTAAATCATGTTTCAGTCAGAGCTAGTTGTCAACTCTTTAAATCATGGTTCAATCAGGCTAGTTGTCAACTCTTTAAATCATGTTTCAATCAGAGCTACAGCAATCAACACTAAGACATGGTTCAGCGTCGTGACCCCGTTATATTGTATTTGGACAACAGGTTGTTGGAGCCAGTGGAATGTATGTTCTCAGGTTCTTACCTTGAGACCTACGTCTGTTGCCTTTCACCATCAGTATGACCGTCACCAGCAGGTAGGGACACACCACCAGTACACTACCCAGCAGCCTGGGCAGAGACATGGACAACACTGGCACTGTAGTGGGGTCTTGGGGTGGGAGGCAGGGGAGAAAGTTGACAAAGTCTTTCATACACACATTTTAAATCAAGGATTTTTTTCCTGAAATGTATCTATTTGTATGGTTAGTTTACTGCAAAATACAACTTAATGGAAGTATTTACTGTAGGTTTAATGGATGTATTTACCGTAGGTTTAATGGATGTATTTACCGTAGGTTTCAACTTAATGAATGTATTTACCGTAGGTTTAATGGATGTATTTACCATAGGTTTAATGGATGTATTTACCGTAGGTTTAATGGATGTATTTACCGTAGGTTTAATGGATGTATTTACCGTAGGTTTAATGGATGTATTTACCGTAGGTTTAATGGATGTATTTACCATAGGTTTAATGGATGTATTTACCGTAGGTTTCAACTTAATGGATGTATTTACTGTAGGTTTAATGGATGTATTTACCGTAGGTTTAATGGATGTATTTACCGTAGGTTTAATGGATGTGTTTACCGTAGGTTTAATGGATGTATTTACCGTAGGTTTAATGGATGTATTTACCGTAGGTTTAATGGATGTATTTACCGTAGGTTTCAACTTAATGGATGTATTTACTGTAGGTTTAATGGATGTATTTACCGTAGGTTTAATGGATGTATTTACCGTAGGTTTAATGGATGTATTTACCGTAGGTTTAATGGATGTATTTACCGTAGGTTTAATGGATGTATTTACCGTAGGTTTCAACTTAATGGATGTATTTACTGTAGGTTTAATGGATGTATTTACCGTAGGTTTAATGGATGTATTTACCGTAGGTTTAATGGATGTATTTACCGTAGGTTTAATGGATGTATTTACCGTAGGTTTAATGGATGTATTTACCGTAGGTTTAATGGATGTATTTACCGTAGGTTTAATGGATGTATTTACCGTAGGTTTAATGGATGTATTTACCGTAGGTTTAATGGATGTATTTACCGTAGGTTTCAACTTAATGGATGTATTTACCGTAGGTTTAATGGATGTATTTACAGTAGGTTTCAACTTAATGGATGTATTTACCGTAGGTTTAATGGATGTATTTACCGTAGGTTTCAACTTAATGGATGTATTTACCGTAGGTTTAATGGATGTATTTACCGTAGGTTTAATGGATGTATTTACTGTAGGTTTAATGGATGTATTTACCATAGGTTTAATGGATGTATTTACCGTAGGTTTAATGTATGTATTTACCGTAGGTTTAATGGATGTATTTACCGTAGGTTTCAACTTAATGGATGTATTTACCGTAGGTTTAATGGATGTATTTACCGTAGGTTTCAACTTAATGGATGTATTTACCGTAGGTTTAATGGATGTATTTACCGTAGGTTTCAACTTAATGGATGTATTTACCGTAGGTTTAATGGATGTATTTACCGTAGGTTTAATTGATGTATTTACCGTAGGTTTAATGGATGTATTTACCGTAGGTTTAATGGATGTATTTACCGTAGGTTTCAACTTAATGGATGTATTTACCGTAGGTTTAATGGATGTATTTACCGTAGGTTTAATGGATGTGTTTACCGTAGGTTTAATGGATGTATTTACCGTAGGTTTAATGGATGTATTTACCGTAGGTTTAATGGATGTATTTACCATAGGTTTAATGGATGTATTTACTGTAGGTTTAATGGATGTATTTACCGTAGGTTTAATGGATGTATTTACCGTAGGTTTAATGGATGTATTTACCGTAGGTTTCAACTTAATGGATGTATTTACCGTAGGTTTAATGGATGTATTTACCGTAGGTTTAATGGATGTATTTACCGTAGGTTTAATGGATGTATTTACTGTAGGTTTAATGGATGTATTTACCATAGGTTTAATGGATGTATTTACCGTAGGTTTAATGGATGTATTTACCGTAGGTTTAATGGATGTATTTACCGTAGGTTTCAACTTAATGGATGTATTTACCGTAGGTTTAATGGATGTATTTACCGTAGGTTTCAACTTAATGGATGTATTTACCGTAGGTTTATTGGATGTATTTACCGTAGGTTTCAACTTAATGGATGTATTTACCGTAGGTTGAATGGATGTATTTACCGTAGGTTGAATGGATGTATTTACCGTAGGTTTAATGGATGTATTTACCGTAGGTTTAATGGATGTATTTACCGTAGGTTTAATGGATGTATTTACCGTAGGTTTAATGGATGTATTTACCGTAGGTTTAATGGATGTATTTACCGTAGGTTTAATGGATGTATTTACCGTAGGTTTCAACTTAATGGATGTATTTACCGTAGGTTTAATGGATGTATTTACCGTAGGTTTAATGGATGTATTTACCGTAGGTTTAATGGATGTATTTACCGTAGGTTTAATGGATGTATTTACCGTAGGTTTCAACTTAATGGATGTATTTACCGTAGGTTTAATGGATGTATTTACCGTAGGTTTAATAGATGTATTTACCGTAGGTTTAATGGATGTATTTACCGTAGGTTTAATGTATGTATTTACCGTAGGTTTAATGGATGTGTTTACCGTAGGTTTAATGGATGTATTTACCGTAGGTTTAATGGATGTATTTACCGTAGGTTTCAACTTAATGGATGTATTTACCGTAGGTTTAATGGATGTATTTACCGTAGGTTTAATGGATGTATTTACCGTAGGTTTAATGGATGTATTTACCGTAGGTTTAATGGATGTATTTACCGTAGGTTTAATGGATGTATTTACCGTAGGTTTAATGGATGCATTTACCGTAGGTTTAATGGATGTATTTACCGTAGGTTTAATGGATGTATTTACCGTAGGTTTCAACTTAATGGATGTATTTACCGTAGGTTTAATGGATGTATTTACCGTAGGTTTCAACTTAATGCATGTATTTACCGTAGGTTTAATGGATGTATTTACTGTAGGTTTAATGGATGTATTTACCGTAGGTTTAATGGATGTATTTACTGTAGGTTTAATGGATGTATTTACCGTAGGTTTAATGGATGTATTTACCGTAGGTTTAATTGATGTATTTACCGTAGGTTTAATGTATGTATTTACCGTAGGTTTAATGGATGTATTTACCGTAGGTTTATTGGATGTATTTACCGTAGGTTTCAACTTAATGGATGTATTTACCGTAGGTTTAATGGATGTATTTACCGTAGGTTTCAACTTAATGGATGTATTTACCGTAGGTTTAATGGATGTATTTACCGTAGGTTTAATGGATGTATTTACCGTAGGTTTAATGGATGTATTTACCGTAGGTTTAATGGATGTATTTACCGTAGGTTTAATGGATGTATTTACCGTAGGTTTCAACTTAATGGATGTATTTACCGTAGGTTTAATGGATGTATTTACCGTAGGTTTAATGGATGTATTTACCGTAGGTTTAATGGATGTATTTACCGTAGGTTTAATGGATGTATTTACCGTAGGTTCAATGGATGTATTTACCGTAGGTTTCAACTTAATGGATGTATTTACCGTAGGTTTCAACTTAATGGATGTATTTACCATAGGTTTAATGGATGTATTTACCGTAGGTTTAATGGATGTATTTACCGTAGGTTTAATGGATGTATTTACCGTAGGTTGAATGGATGTATTTACCGTAGGTTTCAACTTAATGGATGTATTTACCGTAGGTTTAATGGATGTATTTACCGTAGGTTTAATGGATGTATTTACCGTAGGTTTAATGGATGTATTTACCGTAGGTTTAATGGATGTATTTACCGTAGGTTTAATGGATGTATTTACTGTAGGTTTAATGGATGTATTTACCGTAGGTTTAATGGATGTATTTACCGTAGGTTTAATGGATGTATTTACCGTCGGTTTAATGGATGTATTTACCGTAGGTTTAATGGATGTATTTACCGTAGGTATCAACTTAATGGATGTATTTACCGTAGGTTTAATGGATGTATTTACCGTAGGTTTAATGGATGTATTTACCGTAGGTTTAATGGATGTATTTACTGTAGGTTTCAACTTAATGGATGTATTTACCGTAGGTTTAATGGATGTATTTACTGTAGGTTTCAACTTAATGGATGTATTTACCGTAGATTTAATGGATGTATTTACCGTAGGTTTAATGGATGTATTTACTGTAGGTTTCAACTTAATGGATGTATTTACCGTAGGTTTAATGGATGTATTTACCGTAGGTTTCAACTTAATGGATGTATTTACCGTAGGTTTAATGGATGTATTTACCGTAGGTTTAATGGATGTATTTACAGTAGGTTTAATGAATGTATTTACCGTAGGTTGAATGGATGTATTTACCGTAGGTTGAATGGATGTATTTACTGTAGGTTTAATGGATGTATTTACCGTAGGTTTAATGGATGTATTTACCGTAGGTTTAATGGATGTATTTACTGTAGGTTTCAACTTAATGGATGTATTTACCGTAGGTTTAATGGATGTATTTACCGTAGGTTTAATGGATGTATTTACCGTAGGTTTAATGGATGTATTTACCGTAGGTTGAATGGATGTATTTACCGTAGGTTGAATGGATGTATTTCCCGTAGGTTTCAACTTAATGGATGTATTTACCGTAGGTTGAATGGATGTATTTACCGTAGGTTTAATGGATGTATTTACCGTAGGTTTAATGGATGTATTTACTGTAGGTTTCAACTTAATGGATGTATTTACCGTAGGTTTAATGGATGTATTTACCGTAGGTTTCAACTTAATGGATGTATTTACCGTAGGTTTAATGGATGTATTTACCGTAGGTTTAATGGATGTATTTACCGTAGGTTTAATGGATGTATTTACCGTAGGTCTAATGGATGTATTTACCGTAGGTTTAATGGATGTATTTACCGTAGGTTGAATGGATGTATTTACCGTAGGTTGAATGGATGTATTTACCGTAGGTTGAATGGATGTATTTACCGTAGGTTGAATGGATGTATTTACCGTAGGTTTAATGGATGTATTTACCGTCGGTTTAATGGATGTATTTACTGTAGGTTTCAACTTAATGGATGTATTTCCCGTAGGTTTAATGGATGTATTTACCGTAGGTTTAATGGATGTATTTACCGTAGGTATCAACTTAATGGATGTATTTACCGTAGGTTTAATGGATGTATTTACCGTAGGTTTAATGGATGTATTTACCGTAGGTTTAATGGATGTATTTACTGTAGGTTTCAACTTAATGGATGTATTTACCGTAGGTTTAATGGATGTATTTACTGTAGGTTTCAACTTAATGGATGTATTTACCGTAGATTTAATGGATGTATTTACCGTAGGTTTAATGGATGTATTTACTGTAGGTTTCAACTTAATGGATGTATTTACCGTAGGTTTAATGGATGTATTTACCGTAGGTTTCAACTTAATGGATGTATTTACCGTAGGTTTAATGGATGTGTTTACCGTAGGTTTAATGGATGTGTTTACCATAGGTTTAATGGATGTATTTACCGTAGGTTTAATGGATGTATTTACTGTAGGTTTCAACTTAATGGATGTATTTACCGTAGGTTTAATGGATGTATTTACCGTAGGTTTAATGGATGTATTTACCGTAGGTTTAATGGATGTATTTACTGTAGGTTTCAACTTAATGGATGTATTTACCGTAGGTTTCAACTTAATGGATGTATTTACCGTAGGTTTCAACTTAATGGATGTATTTACCGTAGATTTAATGGATGTATTAACCGTAGGTTTAATGGATGTATTTACCGTAGGTTTAATGGATGTATTTACCGTAGGTTTAATGGATGTATTTACCGTAGGTTGAATGGATGTATTTAACGTAGGTTTAATGGATGTATTTACCGTAGGTTTAATGGATGTATTTACTGTAGGTTTTAACTTAATGGATGTATTTACCGTAGGTTTAATGGATGTATTTACCGTAGGTTTAATGGATGTATTTACCGTAGGTTTAATGGATGTATTTACCGTAGGTTTAATGGATGTATTTACCGTAGGTTTAATGGATGTATTGCCCGTAGGTTTAATAGATGTATTTACCGTAGGTTTAATGGATGTATTTACCGTAGGTTGAATGGATGTATTTACCGTAGGTTTAATGGATGTATTTACCGTAGGTTTAATGGATGTATTTACCGTAGGTTGAATGGATGTATTTACTCTAGGTTTCAACTTAATGGATGTATTTACCGTAGGTTTAATGGATATATTTACGTAGGTTTCAACTTAATGGATGTATTTACCGTAGGTTTAATGGATGTATATACCATAGGTTTAATGGATGTATTTACCGTAGGTTTAATGGATGTATTTACTGTAGGTTTAATGGATGTATTTACCGTAGGTTTAATGGATGTATTTACCGTAGGTTTAATGGATGTATTTACCGTAGGTTTATTGGATGTATTTACCGTAGGTTTAATGGATGTATTTACCGTAGGTTTAATGGATGTATTTACCGTAGGTTTAATGGATGTATTTACCGTAGGTTTAATGGATGTATTTACCGTAGGTTTAATGGATGTATTTACCGTAGGTTTAATGGATGTATTTACCGTAGGTTTAATGGATGTATTTACCGTAGGTTTAATGGATGTATTTACTGTAGGTTTAATGGATGTATTTACCATAGGTTTAATGGATGTGTTTACCGTAGGTTTAATGGATGTATTTACCGTAGGTTTAATGGATGTATTTACCGTAGGTTTAATGGATGTGTTTACCGTAGGTTTAATGGATGTATTTACCGTAGGTTTAATGGATGTATTTACCGTAGGTATCAACTTAATGGATGTATTTACCGTAGGTTTAATGGATGTATTTACCGTAGGTTTAATGGATGTATTTACCGTAGGTTTAATGGATGTGTTTACCGTAGGTTTAATGGATGTATTTACTGTAGGTTTAATGGATGTATTTACCGTAGGTTTTATGGATATATTTACCGTAGGTTTCAACTTAATGGATGTATTTACCGTAGGTTTAATGGATGTATATACCATAGGTTTAATGGATGTATTTACCGTAGGTTTAATGGATGTATTTACTGTAGGTTTAATGGATGTATTTACCGTAGGTTTAATGGATGTATTTACCGTAGGTTTAATGGATGTATTTACCGTAGGTTTAATGGATGTATTTACCGTAGGTTTAATGGATGTATTTACTGTAGGTTTAATGGATGTATTTACCGTAGGTTTAATGGATGTGTTTACCGTAGGTTTAATGGATGTATTTACCGTCGGTTTAATGGATGTATTTACCGTAGGTTTAATGGATGTATTTACCGTAGGTTTAATGGATGTATTTACCGTAGGTTTAATGGATGTATTTACCGTAGGTTTAATGGATGTATTTACCGTAGGTATCAACTTAATGGATGTATTTACCGTAGGTTTAATGGATGTATTTACCGTAGGTTTAATGGATGTATTTACCGTAGGTTTAATGGATGTGTTTACCATAGGTTTAATGGATGTATTCACCGTAGGTTTCAACTTAATGGATGTATTTACCGTAGGTTTCAACTTAATGGATGTATTTACCGTAGGTTTCAACTTAATGGATGTATTTACCGTAGGTTTAATGGATGTATTTACCGTAGGTTTAATGGATGTATTTACCGTAGGTTTAATGGATGTATTTACCGTAGGTTTAATGGATGTATTTACCGTAGGTTTAATGGATGTATTTACCGTAGGTTTAATGGATGTATTTACCATAGGTTTAATGGATGTATTTACCGTAGGCTTAATGGATGTATTTACCGTAGGTTTCAACTTAATGGATGTATTTACCGTAGGTTTAATGGATGTATTTACCGTAGGTTTAATGGATGTATTTACCGTAGGTTTAATGGATGTATTTACCGTAGGTTTAATGGATGTATTTACCGTAGGTTTAATGGATGTATTTACCGTAGGTTTCAACTTAATGGATGTATTTACCGTAGGTTTCAACTTAATGGATGTATTTACCGTAGGTTTAACGGATGTGTTTACCGTAGGTTTAATGGATGTATTTACCGTAGGTTTAATGGATGTATTTACCGTAGGTTTAATGGATGTATTTACCGTAGGTTTAATGGATGTATTTACCGTAGGTTTAATGGATGTATTTACCGTAGGTTTAATGGATGTATTTACCGTAGGTTTAATGGATGTATTTACCGTAGGTTTAAACTTAATGGATGTATTTACCGTAGGTTTAATGGATGTATTTACCGTAGGTTTCAACTTAATGGATGTATTTACCGTAGGTTTAATGGATGTATTTACCGTAGGTTTAATGGATGTATTTACCGTAGGTTTAATGGATGTATTTACCGTAGGTATCAACTTAATGGAAGTATTTACCGTAGGTTTAATGGATGTATTTACCGTAGGTTTAATGGATGTATTTACCGTCGGTTTAATGGATGTATTTACCGTAGGTTTAATGGATGTATTTACCGTAGGTTTAATGGATGTATTTACCGTAGGTTTAATGGATGTATTTACCGTAGGTTTAATGGATGTATTTACCGTAGGTTTAATGGATGTATTTACCGTAGGTTTAATGGATGTATTTACCGTAGGTTTAATGGATGTATTGCCCGTAGGTTTAATAGATGTATTTACCGTCGGTTTAATGGATGTATTTACCGTAGGTTTAATGGATGTATTTACCGTAGGTTTAATGGATGTATTTACCGTAGGTTTAATGGATGTATTTACCGTAGGTTGAATGGATGTATTTACCGTAGGTTTAATGGATGTATTTACCGTAGGTTTAATGGATGTATTTACCGTAGGTTGAATGGATGTATTTACTCTAGGTTTCAACTTAATGGATGTATTTACCGTAGGTTTAATGGATATATTTACGTAGGTTTCAACTTAATGGATGTATTTACCGTAGGTTTAATGGATGTATATACCATAGGTTTAATGGATGTATTTACCGTAGGTTTAATGGATGTATATACCATAGGTTTAATGGATGCATTTACCGTAGGTTTAATGGATGTATTTACCGTAGGTTTAATGGATGTATTTACTGTAGGTTTAATGGATGTATTTACCGTAGGTTTAATGGATGTATTTACTGTAGGTTTAATGGATGTATTTACCGTAGGTTTAATGGATGTATTTACCGTAGGTTTAATGGATGTATTTACCGTAGGTTTATTGGATGTATTTACCGTAGGTTTAATGGATGTATTTACCGTAGGTTTAATGGATGTATTTACCGTAGGTTTAATGGATGTATTTACCGTAGGTTTAATGGATGTATTTACCGTAGGTTTAATGGATGTATTTACTGTAGGTTTAATGGATGTATTTACCGTAGGTTTAATGGATGTATTTACCGTAGGTTTAATGGATGTATTTACTGTAGGTTTAATGGATGTATTTACCGTAGGTTTAATGGATGTGTTTACCGTAGGTTTAATGGATGTATTTACCGTCGGTTTAATGGATGTATTTACCGTAGGTTTAATGGATGTATTTACCGTAGGTTTAATGGATGTATTTACCGTAGGTTTAATGGATGTATTTACCGTAGGTTTAATGGATGTATTTACCGTAGGTATCAACTTAATGGATGTATTTACCGTAGGTTTAATGGATGTATTTACCGTAGGTTTAATGGATGTATTTACCGTAGGTTTAATGGATGTGTTTACCGTAGGTTTAATGGATGTATTTACTGTAGGTTTAATGGATGTATTTACCGTAGGTTTAATGGATATATTTACCGTAGGTTTCAACTTAATGGATGTATTTACCGTAGGTTTAATGGATGTATATACCATAGGTTTAATGGATGTATTTACCGTAGGTTTAATGGATGTATTTACTGTAGGTTTAATGGATGTATTTACCGTAGGTTTAATGGATGTATTTACCGTAGGTTTAATGGATGTATTTACCGTAGGTTTAATGGATGTATTTACCGTAGGTTTAATGGATGTATTTACTGTAGGTTTAATGGATGTATTTACCGTAGGTTTAATGGATGTGTTTACCGTAGGTTTAATGGATGTATTTACCGTCGGTTTAATGGATGTATTTACCGTAGGTTTAATGGATGTATTTACCGTAGGTTTAATGGATGTATTTACCGTAGGTTTAATGGATGTATTTACCGTAGGTTTAATGGATGTATTTACCGTAGGTATCAACTTAATGGATGTATTTACCGTAGGTTTAATGGATGTATTTACCGTAGGTTTAATGGATGTATTTACCGTAGGTTTAATGGATGTGTTTACCATAGGTTTAATGGATGTATTCACCGTAGGTTTCAACTTAATGGATGTATTTACCGTAGGTTTCAACTTAATGGATGTATTTACCGTAGGTTTCAACTTAATGGATGTATTTACCGTAGGTTTAATGGATGTATTTACCGTAGGTTTAATGGATGTATTTACCGTAGGTTTAATGGATGTATTTACCGTAGGTTTAATGGATGTATTTACCGTAGGTTTAATGGATGTATTTACCGTAGGTTTAATGGATGTATTTACCGTAGGTTTAATGGATGTATTTACCATAGGTTTAATGGATGTATTTACCGTAGGTTTAATGGATGTATTTACCGTAGGTTTAATGGATGTATTTACCGTAGGTTTAATGGATGTATTTGCAGTAGGTTTAATGTAGGTTTAATGGATGTATTTACCGTAGGTTTAATGGATGTATTTACCGTAGGTTTCAACTTAATGGATGTATTTACCGTAGGTTTCAACTTAATGGATGTATTTACCGTAGGTTTAATGGATGTATTTACCGTAGGTTTAATGGATGTATTTACCGTAGGTTTAATGGATGTATTTACCGTAGGTTTAATGGATGTATTTACCGTAGGTTTAATGGATGGATGTATTTACCGTAGGTTTAATGGATGTATTTACCGTAGGTTTAATGGATGTATTTACCGTAGGTTTAATGGATGTATTTACCGTAGGTTTAAACTTAATGGATGTATTTACCGTAGGTTTAATGGATGTATTTACCGTAGGTTTCAACTTAATGGATGTATTTACCGTAGGTTTAATGGATGTATTTACCGTAGGTTTAATGGATGTATTTACCGTAGGTTTAATGGATGTATTTACCGTAGGTATCAACTTAATGGAAGTATTTACCGTAGGTTTAATGGATGTATTTACCGTAGGTTTAATGGATGTATTTACCGTCGGTTTAATGGATGTATTTACCGTAGGTTTAATGGATGTATTTACCGTAGGTTTAATGGATGTATTTACCGTAGGTTTAATGGATGTATTTACCGTAGGTTTAATGGATGTATTTACCGTAGGTTTAATGGATGTATTTACCGTAGGTTTAATGAATGTATTTACCGTAGGTTTAATGGATGTATTTACCGTAGGTTTCAACTTAATGGATGTATTTACCGTAGGTTTAATGGATGTATTTACCGTAGGTTTCAACTTAATGGATGTATTTACCGTAGGTTTAATGGATGTATTTACCGCAGGTTTCAGCTTAATGGATGTATTTACCGTAGGTTTCAACTTAATGGATGTATTTACCGTAGGTTTCAACTTAATGGATGTATTTACCGTAGTTTTCAACTTAATGGATGTATTTACCGTAGGTTTAATGGATGTATTTACCGTAGGTTTAATGGATGTGTTTACCGTAGGTTTAATGGATGTGTTTACCGTAGGTTTAATGGATGTATTTACCGTAGGTTTAATGGATGTATTTACTGTAGGTTTCAACTTAATGGATGTATTTACCGTAGGTTTAATGGATGTATTTACCGTAGGTTTAATGGATGTATTTACCGTAGGTTTAATGGATGTATTTACTGTAGGTTTCAACTTAATGGATGTATTTACCGTAGGTTTCAACTTAATGGATGTATTTACTATAGGTTTAATGGATGTATTTACCGTAGGTTTAATGGATGTATTTACCGTAGGTTTAATGGATATATTTACCGTAGGTTTAATGGATGTATTTACCGTAGGTTTAATGGATGTATTTACCGTAGGATTAATGGATGTATTTACCGTAGGTTTAATGGATGTATTTACCGTAGGTATCAACTTAATGGTACAAAGAGGGATTCAATTCACACCTGTCAGAGTCATCCATCTCTCTGGTGATTCTCCTTCAGAGTTGGAACACTTGTAGAGTCCTTCATCTGACCTGGATACTGCAGGCATGGTCATCTCTCCCGTAGTCTCGGTCCTGACGAGGGATCCATCTTTGTAGAAATCAGCTGTGAGGTCAGAGGCAGTTCTCTGATATCTGCAGCGCAGAGTCACAGAATCTCCCTCAGTCACAGGAAGGGCAGGGCTCTCCAGGATCACAGCCCCAGCTGTATATAATATATAATCATCACATATAAACAGGCCTCTCCAAGATCACAGCCCCAGCTGTATTTAATATATAATCATCATATATAAACAGGTCTCTCCTGGATCACAGACCCAGCTGTATAATATTAGTAGATTTGTGGACATACCGTGTACTGTGATGTTGACAGCAGTGCTGTGTTCTCCAGACCCAGCCTCACACCAGTACACCCCACTGTCTGATAGTATTAGTGACACAATGCATGAAAAGCCTTGTTGTTTTCCCCAGTCGGTTCCACAAGCTGAAAGCTTCCCAGTCGATGTGTATCTCTTCAGTGTCCATCCAGCAGAGCTCCCTTGAACTTCACAGCTCACAATTAAAGACTCATATTCAAAGAACTGAGATCGGTTGGGATGGACACTCAGAGAGACTGGAGGAGAGAGAACTGAGAGAGAGAGACAGAGAGAGATGCGTCAACAGCAACCTTGGGGAAATCCTCTGCATTATCATTATGTCACGTTCGTTTAGAGAAGGATTGGACCAAGGTGCAGCGTGGTAGGTGAACATCTTTGTTTATTTAAAAATGAACACCAATAAACAACAATATACAAAAACAAACAAAAAGTTCTGAAGGCTACACAGTAACTAACAAAATCAAGATCCCACAACCTAAGGTGGGAAAAGGGCTGCCTAAATAAGATCCCCAATCAGAGACAACGATAAACAGCTGCCTCTGATTGGGAACTATACTAGGCCAACAAAGAAATAGAAACATAGATTGTCACCCTTGTCACACCCCGATCTAACAAAATAGAGAATAAAAAGGATCTCTAAGGTCAGGGCGTGACAGTACCACCTCCCAAAGGACAGACTCCCGGCCGCAAACCTGAACCTTTAGGGGAGGGTCTGGGTGGTCATCTACCCTCAGTGGCGGCTCCAGTGCGGGACACAGACCCCGCTCCGCACATGGCTGCGCCAACTTTGGTGGATCTTTGCCGGAAGCTCCGGACTGCCGATCATCACTGGAGGCAACGAGCCATGGATCATCACTGGAGGCTTCGGGCCATAGATCATCACTGGAGGCAACGGGCCATGGATCATCACTGGATGCTTCGGGCCATAGATCATCACTGGAGGCAACGGGCCATGGATCATCACTGGATGCTTCGGGCCATAGATCATCACTGGAGGATTCTGGCCATGGATCATCATTGGAAGCTTTGTGCGTGGAGCAGTCATAGGACGTACCAGGCTGGGGAGACGCACAGGAAGCCTGGAGTGTAGAGCTGGCACAACATGTCCTGGACAGATGACAACCTTTGCATGGCAAGTGCGGGGGCAGGCACAGGACATACTGGGCTGTGGAGGCGCACTGGAGACACGGTGCGTAGAACCGGCACACATTGTACCGGAACGATAACACGCTCCTCAAAGCGAGTGCGGAGAGCTGGCACAGAATGTGCAGGGCTGGGGAGACGTCCTGGAGACCTGGTCCGTGGGGCCGGGCACAGCCTTCACCAGACGGTTCCTCAGGACGAGTACGGAGAGCTGACTCAGGTGGCATTACACTAAGGACACGCTCTCCTCCAATTTCCCAATCAACTCATTAACTGTCTCTGAGTCCCTTCACTCCCCTCCAAGTTCACCTTCCTCTCCCAGACTGGCTCTGGTTCACTCCTTGACTCCACCGACCACCCCGTGTGCCACCCTCCCCAATACATTTTTGGGGCTGCCTCTCGTGCTTGCGTCGTGGTTGCGAACCCCGGAGTCGTAGTTTACCGTCCTTCGCTGCCTCCACCTGCTTCCATGGCAGGGTCTTGTCCCCTGCCATTACCTCTTCCCATTGTCCATGATGTCCTCCACACCCTTTTCTCCCGGGTCCAGGATCCCTGCTCCTCCTGGCCATGCAGCTTGGTCCTTTGGTGGCGGGATCTTCTGTCACGTTCGTTGAAATGATTGGACCAAGGTGCAGCATGCGTAGAGTTCCACATTATATTTTATCGTGAAACTTACAACAAAAACAACAAAGAATATTACAAACGCACAGTATTGCAGTGCACAAGGCAACTATACAAAAACAAGATCCCACAAACTAAGGTGGGAAAAAGGCTGCCTAAGTATGATCCCCAATCAGAAACAACATTAAACAGCTGCCTATGATTGGGAACCATACCAGGCCAAACAAAGAAATAGAAAAAACTAGAATGCCCACCCAAATCACACCCTGACCTAACCAAATAGAGAAATAAAAAGGATCTCTAAGGTCAGGGCATGACACATTAACAGCAGATTTGTACATTTCCTCAGTGAAAACAATGTACTGAGCAAATGTCAAATGTACTTTTTACCAAAATACCTTATGACAGACCACATATTCACCCTGCACACCCTAACTGACAAATAAACAAACCAAAACAAAGGCAAAGTCTTCTCATGCTTTGTTGACTTAAAAAAATCTTTTGACTGAATTTGGCATAAGGGTCTGCTATACAAATTGATGGAAAGTGGTGTTGGGGGAAAAACATACGACATTATTAAATCCATGTACATAAACAACAAGTGTGCAGTTAAAATAGGCAAAAAACACACACATTTCTTCCCACAGGGCCGTGGGGTGAGACAGGGATGCAGCTTAAGCCACACCCTCTTCAACATATATATCAACGAATTGGCGCGGGCACTAGAAAAGTCTGCAGCACCCGGCCTCACCCTGCTAGAATCTGAAGTCAAATGTCTACTGTTTGCTGATGATCTGGTGCTTCTGTCACCAACCAAGGAGGGCCTACAGCAGCACCTAGATATTCTGCACAGATTCTGTCAGACCTGGGCCCTGACAGTAAATCTCAGTAAGACCAAAATAATTGTGTTTAAAAAAACAGGTCCAGTCACCAGGACCACAAATACAAATTCCATCTAGACACTGTTGCCCTGGAGCACACAAAAAACTATACATACCTTGGCCTAAACATCAGCGCCACAGGTAACTTCCACAAAGCTGTGAACGATCTGAGACGCAAGGCAAGAAGGGCATTCTATGCCATCAACAGGAACATAACATTTTACATCCCAATTAGGATCTGGCTAAAAATACTTGAATCATTTATAGAACCCATTGCCCTTTATGGTTGTGAGGTCTGGGGTCCGCTCACCAACCAAGACTTCACAAAATGGGACAAATACCAAATTTGAGACTCTGCATGCAGAATTCTGCAAAAATATCCTCAGTGTACAACGTAGAACACCAAATAATGCATGCAGAGCAGAATTAGGCCGATACCCACTAATTATCAAAATCCAGAAAAGAGCCGTTAAATTCTACAACCACCTAAAAGGAAGCGATTCCCAAACCTTCCATAACAAAGCCATCACCCACAGAGAGATGAAGCTGGAGAAGAGTCCCCTAAGCAAGCTGGTCCTGGGGCTCTGTTCACAAACACAATCACACCCCACAGAGCCCCAGGACAGCAGCACAATTAGACCCAATCAAATCATGAGAAAACAAAAAGAGAATTACATGACACATTGGAAAAAATTAACAACAATACAGGACAAACTATAATGCTATTTGGCCCTAAACACTGAGTACACAGTGGCAGAACACCTGAAAAGTTTGACAGCCAGACAGAAAGACAGCACTGCATTTCTGAATGGCTTAAAATGTGCATTTCTTAAAACAAAATAGAACTATTCTGAATGTGAAAAATACATTTATTTCCTCACCTGTCAGAGTCATCCGTCTCTCTGGTGATTCTCCTTCAGAGTTGGAACACTTGTAGAGTCCTTCATCTGACCTGGATACTGCAGGGATGGTCATCTCTCCTGTGGTCTCAGTCCTGACGAGGGATCCATCTTTGTAGAAAACAGCTGTGAGGTCAGAGGGAGTTCCCTGATATCTGCAGCGCAGAGTCACAGAATCTCCCTCAGTCACAGGAAGGACAGGGCTCTCCAGGATCACAGCTCCAGCTGTATATAATATATAAACATCATATATAAACAGGGCTCTCCAGGATCACAGCCCCAGCTGTATATAATATATAAACATCATATATAAACAGGGCTCTCCAGGATCACAGCTCCAGCTGTATATAATATATAAACATCATATATAAACAGGGCTCTCCAGGATCACATTCCCAGCTGTATATAATATATAAACATCATATATAAACAGGGCTCTCCAGGATCACAGCACCAGCTGTATACAATATATAAACATCATATATAAACAGGTCTCTCCAGGATCACATTCCCAGCTGTATATAATATATAAACATCATATATAAACAGGGCTCTCCAGGATCACAGCACCAGCTGTATACAATATATAAACATCATATATAAACAGGGCTCTCCAGGATCACAGCCCCAGCTGTATATAATATATAAACATCATATATAAACAGGGCTCTCCAGGATCACAGCCCCAGCTGTATACAATATATAAACATCATATATAAACAGGTCTCTCCAGGATCACAGCTCCATCTGTATATAATATATAAACATCATATATAAACATAACATCAGCTCTCTGAAACCAGACTAAACACTATAATATTAGTAGATTTGTGGACATACCGTGTACTGTGATGTTGACAGCAGTGCTGTGTTCTCCAGACCCAGCCTCACACCAGTACACCCCACTGTCTGATAGTATTAGTGACACAATGCATGAAAAACCTTGTTGTTTTCCCCAGTCGGTTCCACAAGCTGAAAGCTTCCCAGTCGATGTGTATCTCTTCAGTGTCCATCCAGCAGAGCTCCCCTGAACTTCACAGCTCACAATTAAAGACTCATATTTAAAGAACTGAGATCTGTTGGGACGGACGCTCAGAGAGACTGTAGGAAGAGAGAGGGGGAGACAGAGAGGAGTGGGACACAGAGAGACAGAAAGTCAGAGGAGGGGGAGACAGAGACACAGGGAGACAGAGAGAGATAGAGGAAGGGGAGACAGAGACACAGGGAGACAGAGAGAGATAGAGGAAGGGGAGACAGAGACACAGGGAGACAGAGAGAGTCAGAGGAATGGGAGAGAGACACAGGGAGACAGAGAGAGTCAGAGGAAGGGGAGACAGAGACACAGGGAGACAGAGAGAGATAGAGGAAGGGGAGACAGAGACACAGGGAGACAGAGAGAGATAGAGGAAGGGGAGACAGAGACACAGGGAGACAGAGAGAGATAGAGGAAGGGGAGACAGAGACACAGGGAGACAGAGAGAGATAGAGGAAGGGGAGACAGAGACACAGGGAGACAGAGAGAGATAGAGGAAGGGGAGACAGAGACACAGGGAGACAGAGGGAGATAGAGGAAGGGGAGACAGAGAGAGATAGAGGAAGGGGAGACAGAGACACAGGGAGACAGAGAGAGATAGAGGAAGGGGAGACAGAGACACAGGGAGACAGAGAGAGAGAGAGAAAGGGGAGACAGAGACACAGGGAGACAGAGAGAGATAGAGGAAGGGGAGACAGAGACACAGGGAGACAGAGAGAGATAGAAGAAGGGGAGACAGAGACACAGGGAGACAGAGAGAGATAGAGGAAGGGGAGACAGAGACACAGGGAGACAGAGAGATATAGAGGAAGGGGAGACAGAGACACAGGGAGACAGAGAGAGATAGAGGAAGGGGAGACAGAGACACAGGGAGACAGAGAGAGATAGAGGAAGGGGAGACAGAGACACAGGGAGACAGAGAGAGATAGAGGAAGGGGAGACAGAGACACAGGGAGACAGAGAGAGATAGAGGAAGGGGAGACAGAGACACAGGGAGACAGAGAGAGATAGAGGAAGGGGAGACAGAGACACAGGGAGACAGAGAGAGATAGAGGAAGGGGAGACAGAGACACAGGGAGACAGAGAGAGATAGAGGAAGGGGAGACAGAGACACAGGGAGACAGAGAGAGATAGAGGAAGGGGAGACAGAGACACAGGGAGACAGAGAGAGATAGAGGAAGGGGAGACAGAGACACAGCGAGACAGAGAGAGATAGAGGAAGGGGAGACAGAGACACAGGGAGACAGAGAGAGATAGAGGAAGGGGAGACAGAGACACAGGGAGACAGAGAGAGATAGAGGAAGGGGAGACAGAGACACAGGGAGACAGAGATAGAAGAAGGGGAGACAGAGACACAGGGAGACAGAGAGAGATAGAGGAAGGGGAGACAGAGACACAGGGAGACAGAGAGAGATAGAGGAAGGGGAGACAGAGACACAGGGAGACAGAGAGAGATAGAGGAAGGGGAGACAGAGAGAGATAGAGGAAGGGTCAGTCTGATAGCTGTGTCAATCTCACATCTAAGTAATTCTTTAATTAGTTCTACCAGTCTACACCAGATTCAATATGGGACCCTTTGATGTGTTCTACCAGTCTACACCAGATTCAATATGGGACCATTTGATGTGTTCTACCAGTCTACACCAGATTCAATATGAAAACCTTTGATGTGTTCTACCAGTCTACACCAGATTCAATATAAAACCCTTTGATTAGTTCTACCAGTCTACACCAGATTCAATATGAAACCATTTGATTAGTTCTACCAGTCTACACCAGATTCAATATGAAACCCTTTAATTAGTTCTACCAGTCTACACCAGATTCAATATGAAACCCTTTAATTAGTTCTACCAGTCTACACCAGATTCAATATGGGACCTTGGTTTGAACCCAGATCTCTGCAAATGACTGTTTTAGCCCGCTGAGCTTAAGCCTCGTGTACCCAACACAAGTCTTCATGTCTCAGACCAGGTTCCTTGTCATCACGTGGGCGTGTTTCAACAAATCACATCTGCTACACAGTAGTCTTTCCAACTAAACCAAATCATTGACTCAGTCATTCAAACTGTTGGCTGTTGAAGAGGCTGACTGAGACTGCAGGCAGGTGGCATCACAGAGAGAATAGTCTTGTAAAAAGCACTGACTCACATCCAGGTGTCATCACAGAGAGAGTAGTCTTGTAAAAACCACTGACTCACATCCAGGTGTCATCACAGAGAGAGTAGTCTTGTAAAAAGCACTGACTCACATCCAGATGTCATCACAGAGAGAGTAGTCTTGTAAAAAGCACTGACTCACATCCAGGTGTCATCACAGAGAGAATAGTCTTGTAAAAAGCACTGACTCACATCCAGGTGTCATCACAGAGAGAATAGTCTTGTAAAAAGCACTGACTCACATCCAGGTGTCATCACAGAGAGAGTAGTCTTGTAAAAAGCACTGACTCACATCCAGGTGTCATCACAGAGAGAGTAGTCTTGTAAAAAGCATTGACTCACATCCAGGTGTCATCACAGAGAGAATAGTCTTGTAAAAAGCACTGACTCACATCCAGGTGTCATCACAGAGAGAGTAGTCTTGTAAAAAGCATTGACTCACATCCAGGTGTCATCACAGAGAGAATAGTCTTGTAAAAAGCACTAGCTGACTCACATCCAGGTGTCATCACCGAGAGAATAGTCTTGTAAAAAGCATTGACTCACATCCAGGTGTCATCACAGAGAGAATAGTCTTGTAAAAGCACTAGCTGACTCACATCCAGGTGTCATCACAGAGAGAATAGTCTAAAAGCTGACTCACATCCAGGTGTCATCACAGAGAGAATAGTCTTGTAAAACGCACTGACTCACATCCAGGTGTCATCACAGAGAGAATAGTCTTGTAAAAAGCACTGACTCACATCCAGGTGTCATCACAGAGAGAGTAGTCTTGTAAAAAGCACTAGCTGACTCACATCCAGGTGCATCACAGAGAGAATAGTCTTGTAAAAGCACTAGCTGACTCACATCCAGATGTCATCACAGAGAGAGTAGTCTTGTAAAAAGCACTGACTCACATCCAGGTGTCATCACCGAGAGAATAGTCTTGTAAAAAGCACTGACTCACATCCAGGTGTCATCACCGAGAGAATAGTCTTGTAAAAAGCAATAGCTGACTCACATCCAGGTGTCATCACAGAGAGAGTAGTCTTGTAAAAAGCACTAGCTGACTCACATCCAGGTGTCATCACAGAGAGAATAGTCTTGTAAAAAGCACTGACTCACATCCAGGTGTCATCACAGAGAGAATAGTCTTGTAAAAGCACTGACTCACATCCAGGTGTCATCACCGAGAGAATAGTCTTGTAAAAAGCAATAGCTGACTCACATCCAGGTGTCATCACAGAGAGAATAGTCTTGTAAAAAGCACTGACTCACATCCAGGTGTCATCACAGAGAGAGTAGTCTTGTAAAAGCACTAGCTGACTCACATCCAGGTGTCATCACAGAGAGAATAGTCTAGACAAATGACTTAAAAGCCCTCAACCAACAATGCAGTGTTACGAAAGTACCTAAACTAATAAATACACATAAAAAATAATTAAAAAGCAGCAGAAAAATAACAATAGACTCTGTACCGTAATACCCTGTATAAAGTCTATGTGGAGGCTATATACAGGGTATTACGGTACAGAGTCAATGTGGAGGCTATATACAGGGTATTACGGTACAGAGTCAATGTGGAGGCTATATACAGGGTATTACAGTACAGAGTCAGTGTGGAGGCTATATACAGGGTATTACGGTACAGAGTCAATGTGGAGGCTATATACAGGGTATTACGGTGCAGAGTCAATGTGGAGGCTATATACAGGGTATTACGGTACAGAGTCAATGTTGAGGCTATATACAGGGGTTACCGGTACAGAGTCAATGTGGAGGCTATATACAGGGGTTACCAGTGCAGAGTCAATGTGGAGGCTATATACAGGGGGTACTGGTACAGAGTCAATGTGGAGGCTATATACAGGGGGTACCGGTACAGAGTCAATGTGGAGACTATATACAGGGGTACCAGTACAGAGTCAATGTGGAGACTATATACAGGGGGTTACGGTACAGAGTCAATGAGGAGGCTATATACAGGGGGGTAGCAGCAGCGTACAAGGGGGGGGGGGGGGGCAATGTGAATAGTCTGGGTAGCCATTCGATTAGCTGTTCAGGAGTCTGAATGCTTGGCACTCTGGTACAGCTTGCCATGCGGTAGCAGAGAGAACAGTCTATGACTAGGGTGGCTGGAGACTTTGCCAATTTTAAGGGCCTTTCTCTGACACGGCCTGGTATAGAGGTCCTGGATGGCAGGAAGCTCAGCCCCAGTGATGTCCCTGGTTGAACGCATTCCCCTCTGTAGTGCCTTGCGGTCGGAGGCAGAGCAGTTGCCGTACCAGTCAGTGATGCAACCAGTCAGGATGCTCTCGATGGTGCAGCTGTAGAACCTTTTGAGGCTCTGAGGACCCTAAATCTGTTCAGTCACCTGAAGAGGAAAAGGTTTTGTCTGGAGTAAATCCATCTCGTCTGACTCATTTAAAGAAAAATGATTTGTCTAGTTCTGATTTCCAGAAGCTCTTTTCGGTCATAAGAGACGGGTAGCAACAACATTATGCATAAAATAAGTTACAAACAATGTGAAATAAACGTACAAAATAGCACGGAGACCATAAAACAGCAGCCATCCACCGCCGCGCCATCTTAAATCACATTTAAGATTAAAGAAAGAAAGAATGTCACAATCTAAATCTGCTCCAAACAATTAGAACGTCAGGAAGGTGACATCACAGAGAGAAACAACTAGCTTTGGTTGTCAGGAAGGTGACATCACAGAGAGAAACAACTAGCTTTGGTTGTCAGGAAGGTGACCTCACAGAGATAAACAACTAGCTTTGGTTGTCAGGAAGGTGACCTCACAGAGAGAAACAACAAGCTTGTGTCTGCTACGTGGTTGGAGACAGACCTCCCAATTGTATTCCTGTGCAGTTTTTTGTTGTCGTCTTGTCTGGCTAGAAGAGAACTGAGAAGGGAACTGAGAAGAGAAACGCTTTACCTGCTTGACCACAAGACCTTCCTTCTGGCCCTGCTCATGCGTAAGCTACTCAGTAACCTATGTACTGCTCACTGACTGGTTGCAGAAACACAACACACACAACACACACACACAAGATCACTACACCAGACAGATAATCACAACTACAGACTTGATATGAGAGGAGTAGCAGGAGTAAACAGAGAGAGAGAGAAGAGCAGAAGAAGAGGAGGGAGACTTGATATGAGAGGAGTAGCAGGAGTAGAGAGAGAGAAGAGGAGAGGAGAGGAGAGGAGGGAGAGACTTGATATGAGAGGAGTAGCAGGAGTAGAGAGAGAGAGGAGAGGAGAGGAGGGAGAGACTTGATATGAGAGGAGTAGCAGGAGTAGAGAGAGAGAGGAGAAGAAGAGAAGAAGAGGAGGGAGAGACTTGGGATGAGAGGAGTAGCAGGAGTAGAGAGAGAGAGGAGAAGAAGAGGAGGGAGAGACTTGAGATGAGAGGAGTAGCAGGAGTAGAGAGAGAGAGGAGAAGAAGAGGAGGGAGAGACTTGAGATGAGAGGAGTAGCAGGAGTAGAGAGAGAGAGGAGAAGAAGAGGAGGGAGAGACTTGAGATGAGAGGAGTAGCAGGAGTAGAGAGAGAGAGGAGAAGAAGAGGAGGGAGAGACTTGAGATGAGAGGAGTAGCAGGAGTAGAGAGAGAGGAGAAGAAGAGGAGGGAGAGACTTGAGATGAGAGGAGTAGCAGGAGTAGAGAGAGAGAGGAGAAGAAGAGGAGGGAGAGACTTGAGATGAGAGGAGTAGCAGGAGTAGAGAGAGAGAGGAGAAGAAGAGGAGGGAGAGACTTGAGATGAGAGGAGTAGCAGGAGTAGATCGAGAGAAGAGGAGAGGAGAGGAGGGAGAGACTTGAGATGAGAGGAGTAGCAGGAGTAGAGCGAGAGAAGAGGAGAGGAGAGGAGGGAGAGACTTGATATGAGATGAGTAGCAGGAGTAGAGAGAGAGAAGAGGAGAGGAGAGGAGGGAGAGACGTGAGATCAGAGGAGTAGCAGGAGTAGAGAGAGAGAGAAGAGGAGGGAGAGACTTGATATGAGAGGAGTAGCAGGAGTAGAGAGAGAGAAGAGGAGGGAGAGACTTGATATGAGAGGAGTAGCAGGAGTAGAGAGAGAGAGAAGAGGAGGGAGAGACTTGATATGAGAGGAGTAGCAGGAGTAGAGAGAGAGAGGAGAAGAAGAGAAGAAGAGGAGGGAGAGACTTGATATGAGAGGAGTAGCAGGAGTAGAGAGAGAGAAGAGGAGAGGAGAGAAGACGAGAATAAGAGGAGAAGAAGAGGAGAAGAGAAGAAGAGGAGAAGAGGAGAAGAGAAGAAGAGGAGAAGAAGAGGAGAGAAGAGGAGGGGGAAAATTGAGCAGTTGATGAATAAATAGATCCGTACCTCCATCATGACCGAGGCCGGAGTATACCAGTGTACTGAACAGCACTGAAACACAGAGAAAACTATCACTACGGTACATTATGTAAACACTGAGCTGTTCCACAGATATTAAACTATACATATATTAAACTATATAGATATTAAACAATACAGATATTAAACTATACATGTATTAAACTATATACATATTAAACTATATAGATATTAAACTATATAGATATTAAACAATACATATATTAAACTATATAGATATTAAACTATAGAGATATTAAACTATATAGATATTAAACTATAAAGATATTAAACTATATAGATATTAAACTGTAAAGATATTAAACTATATAGATATTAAACAATACAGATATTAAACTATACAGATATTAAACAATATAGATATGAAACTATATAGATATTAAACTATACATATATTAAACTATACAGATATTAAACTATATAGATATTAAACAATACAGATATTAAACTATACAGATATTAAACAATATAGATATTAAACTATATAGATATTAAACTATACATATATTAAACTATACAGATATTAAACTATAGAGCTATTAAACTATACAGATATTAAACTATAGGGATATTAAACAATACAGATATTAAACTATATAGATATTAAACTATATAGATATTAAACTATACATATATTAAACTATATAGATATTAAACAATACAGATATTAAACTATAGGGATATTTAACAATAAAGATATTAAACTATACAGATATTAAACTATAGAGCTATTAAACAATACAGATATTAAACTATATAGATATTAAACTATACAGATATTAAACTATATAGATATTAAACTATAGAGATATTAAACAATACAGATATTAAACTATAGAGCTATTAAACTATACAGATATTAAACTATAGGGATATTAAACAATACAGATATTAAACTATATAGATATTAAACTATAGAGATATTAAACAATACAGATATTAAACTATACAGGTATTAAACCATAAAGATATTAAACTATACAGGTATTAAACCATATAGTTACTCACAGAGTAGAAGACAGGTGTGTTCCATCTCAATGTATTCTATCACTTCTCTCTCACTTCTCTACTCTTTAATGACTTATATCCTGTCTATCCAGCCTATTCTCTCCACACTGCCCACTTCCTCTCTGCTGAGAAGGGCTGGGAGGTGTGAAAGACCGTGTGGTGATGTAAGGGGGGTAGAGAGAGAAGAATGCTTATTTGAGTTTTATAAGTCCATAATATGGACTTATAGGGCTATCTTCTGTATACAACACCTACCTTGTAACAACACAACTGATTGGTTGAAACGCATTAATTAGAAGGAAAGAAATTCCACAAATTAACTATTATCAAGGTGCACCTGTTACTTGAAATGCATTCCAGGTGACTACCTCATGAAGCTGGTTGAGAGAATGCCAAGAGTGTGCAAAGCTGTCATCAAGGCAAAGGGTGGCTATTTGAAGAATCTAAAATAGGAAATATATTTTGATTTGTTTAATACTTTTTTGGTTTACTCATAATTCCATATGTGTTATTTCATAGTGTTGATGTCTTCACTATTATTCTACAATGTAGAAAATAGTAAAAAATTAAATAAAAACCCTTGAATGAGTAGGTGTTCTAACACTTTTGACTGGTACTGTAAATATTCAGACCATTTACTCAGTACTTTGTTGAAGCGGCGTTGGCAGTGATTACAGCCTAGAGTCTTCTTGGGTATGTCGCTACAAGCTTGGCACACCTGTATTTGGGGAGTTTCTCCCATTCTTCTCTGCAGATCCTCTCAAGCTCTGTCAGGTTGGATGGGGAGCGTCGCTGCACAGCTATTTTCAGGTCTCTCCAGAGATGTTCGATCGGGTTCATGTCCGGGTTCTGGCTGGGCCACTCAAGGACATTCAGAGACTTGTCCCGAAGCCACTCCTGCGTTGTTATGACTGTGTGCTTAGAGTCGTTGTCCTGTTGGAAGGTGAACCTTCGCCCCAGTCTGAGGTCCTGAGCGCTCCGGAGCATGTTTTCATCAAGGTTCTCTCTTTATTTCGCTCTGTTCATCTTTCCCTCGATCCTGACTAGTCTCCCAATCCGACAGCTGAAAAACATCCCCACAGCCTGATGCTTCCACCACCATGCTTCACCAGCTCTCTGAATGAACCCGGCAGCTTGGACTCCCTCCACCAACATGCTTCACCAGCTCTCTGAATGAACCCGGCAGCTTGGACTCCCTCCACCACCATGCTTCACCAGCTCGCTGAATGAACCCGGCAGCTGGGACTCCCTCCACCACCATGCTTCACCAGCTCTCTGAATGAACCCGGCAGCTTGGACTCCCTCCACCACCATGCTTCACCAGCTCTCTGAATGATCCCGGCAGCTTGGACTCCCTCCACCACCATGCTTCACCAGCTCGCTGAATGAACCCGGCAGCTTGGACTCCCTCCACCACCATGCTTCACCAGCTCTCTGAATGAACCCGGCAGCTTGGACTACCTCCACCACCATGTTTCACCAGCTCGCTGAATGAACCCGGCAGCTTGTACTCCCTCCACCACCATGCTTCACCAGCTCTCTGAGTGAACCCGGCAGCTTGGACTCCCTCCACCACCATGGACTCCCTCCACCACCATGCTTCACCAGCTCTCTGAATGAACCCGGCAGCTTGGACTCCCTCCACCACCTGCTGCGGCAGCCTGGGTGGCTTTATGGAGGTAGCCTCTCTGTCAGGTCACTGCCAGATTTACACCCCCCCTGACGAATACTGTACTGTATAGCATGACCTCTACACTATATATAGCATGACCTCTAGGTACAATATACAGTGCCTTGCGAAGGTATTCGGCCCCCTTGAACTTTGCGACCTTTGTTCCTTGTTCTTCATGATGCTCTCTGCGCTTTTAACGGACCTCTGAGACTATCACAGTGCAGGTGCATTTATACGGAGACTTGATTACACACAGGTGGATTGTATTTATCATCATTAGTCATTTAGGTCAACATTGGATCATTCAGAGATCCTCACTGAACTTCTGGAGAGAGTTTGCTGCACTGAAAGTAAAGGGGCTGAATAATTTTGCCGCCCAATTTTTCAGTTTTTTATTTGTTAAAAAAAAAGTTTGAAATATCCAATAAATGTCGTTCCACTTCATGATTGTGTCCCACTTGTTGTTGATTCTTCACAAAAAAAATACAGTTTTATATCTTTATGTTTGAAGCCTGAAATGTGGCAAAAGGTCGCAAAGTTCAAGGGGGCCAAATACTTTCGCAAGGCACTGTATATAGCATGACCTCTAGATAGACTATATATAGCATGACCTCTACACTATATATAGCATGACCTCCACACTATATATAGCATGACCTCCACACTATATATAGCATGGCCTCTAGATACACTATATATAGCATGACATCTAGATAGACTATATATAGCATGACCTCTACACTATATATAGCATGACCTCTAGATACACTTTATGTAGTTTCCTGTTGAAAAATTACTGCAAAAACAACTCTTTTTGGCAAATCTAAATATTTTACACAGGTTTTAATGTTTTAAACACTGACGTTTAGGTTGTAAACATGTCACTTGTTCTATGGTTTTACAGTGACCTCTCTGGGTGGCAGGGTGAGTCTCTTCACAGTGACAGACAGATAGACAGTGTCTTATAACACAGTGACCTCTCTGGGTGGCAGGGTGAGTCTCTTCACAGTGACAGACAGATAGACAGTGTCTTATAACACAGTGACCTCTCTGGGTGGCAGGGTGAGTCTCTTCTCCCTGAGAGACAGACAGACAGTGTCTTATAACACAGTGACCTCTCTGGGTGGCAGGGTGAGTCTCTTCTCCCTGACAGACAGACAGTGTCTTATAACACAGTGACCTCTCTGGGTGGCAGGGTGAGTCTCTTCTCCCTGAGAGACAGACAGACAGTGTCTTATAACACAGTGACCTCGCTGGGTGGCAGGGTGAATCTCTTCTCCCTGAGAGACAGACAGACAGTGTCTTATAACACAGTGACCTCTCTGGGTGGCAGGGTGAGTCTCTTCTCCCTGAGAGACAGACAGACAGTGTCTTATAACACAGTGACCTCTCTGGGTGGCAGGGTGAGTCTCTTCTCCCTGAGAGACAGACAGACAGTGTCTTATAACACAGTGACCTCTCTGGGTGGCAGGGTGAGTCTCTTCTCCCTGAGAGAGACAGACAGTGTCTTATAACACAGTGACCTCTCTGGGTGGCAGGGTGAGTCTCTTCTCCCTGAGAGACAGACAGACAGTGTCTTATAACACAGTGACCTCTCTGGGTGGCAGGGTGAGTCTCTTCTCCCTGAGAGACAGACAGTGTCTTATAACACAGTGACCTCTCTGGGTGGCAGGGTGAGTCTCTTCTCCCTGACAGACAGACAGACAGTGTCTTATAACACAGTGACCTCTCTGGGTGGCAGGGTGAGTCTCTTCTCCCTGAGAGACAGACAGTGTCTTATAACACAGTGACCTCTCTGGGTGGCAGGGTGAGTCTCTTCTCCCTGACAGACAGACAGACAGTGTCTATAACACAGTGACCTCTCTGGGTGGCAGGGTGAGTCTCTTCTCCCTGAGAGACAGACAGTGTCTTATAACACAGTGACCTCTCTGGGTGGCAGGGTGAGTCTCTTCTCCCTGAGAGACAGACAGACAGTGTCTTATAACACAGTGACCTCTCTGGGTGGCAGGGTGAGTCTCTTCTCCCTGAGAGACAGACAGTGTCTTATAACACAGTGACCTCTCTGGGTGGCAGGGTGAGTCTCTTCTCCCTGAGAGACAGACAGACAGTGTCTTATAACACAGTGACCTCTCTGGGTGGCAGGGTGAGTCTCTTCTCCCTGAGAGACAGACAGACAGTGTCTTATAACACAGTGACCTCTCTGGGTGGCAGGGTGAGTCTCTTCTCCCTGAGAGACAGACAGACAGTGTCTTATAACACAGTGACCTCTCTGGGTGGCAGGGTGAGTCTCTTCTCCCTGAGAGACAGACAGACAGACAGACAGTGTCTTATAACACAGTGACCTCTCTGGGTGGCAGGGTGAGTCTCTTCTCCCTGAGAGACAGACAGTGTCTTATAACACAGTGACCTCTCTGGGTGGCAGGGTGAGTCTCTTCTCCCCTGAGAGACAGACAGACAGTGTCTTATAACACAGTGACCTCTCTGGGTGGCAGGGTGAGTCTCTTCTCCCTGAGAGACAGACAGACAGTGTCTTATAACACAGTGACCTCTCTGGGTGGCAGGGTGAGTCTCTTCTCCCTGAGAGACAGACAGACAGTGTCTTATAACACAGTGACCTCTCTGGGTGGCAGGGTGAGTCTCTTCTCCCTGAGAGACAGACAGACAGACAGTCTTATAACACAGTGACCTCTCTCTGGGTGGCAGGGTGAGTCTCCTCCCTGACAGACAGACAGACAGTGTCTTATAACACAGTGACCTCTCTGGGTGGCAGGGTGAGTCTCTTCTCCCTGAGAGACAGACAGACAGACAGTGTCTTATAACACAGTGACCTCTCTGGGTGGCAGGGTGAGTCTCTTCTCCCTGACAGACAGACAGACAGTGTCTTATAACACAGTGACCTCTCTGGGTGGCAGGGTGAGTCTCTTCTCCCTGAGAGACAGACAGACAGTGTCTTATAACACAGTGACCTCTCTGGGTGGCAGGGTGAGTCTCTTCTCCCTGAGAGACAGACAGTGTCTTATAACACAGTGACCTCTCTGGGTGGCAGGGTGAGTCTCTTCTCCCTGAGAGACAGACAGACAGTGTCTTATAACACAGTGACCTCTCTGGGTGGCAGGGTGAGTCTCTTCTCCCTGAGAGACAGACAGTGTCTTATAACACAGTGACCTCTCTGGGTGGGGTGAGTCTCTTCTCCTGAGGACAGACAGACAGTGTCTTATAACACAGTGACCTCTCAGGGTGAGTCTCTCTCCCTGAGAGACAGACAGTCCACTGAGAGACAGACAGACAGTGTCTTATAACACAGTGACCTCTCTGGGTGGCAGGGTGAGTCTCTTCTCCCTGAGAGACAGACAGACAGTGTCTTATAACACAGTGACCTGACTCTGGGTGGCAGGGTGAGTCTCTTCTCCCTGAGAGACAGACAGTGTCTTATAACACAGTGACCTCTCTGGGTGGCAGGGTGAGTCTCTTCTCCCTGAGAGACAGACAGACAGTGTCTTATAACACAGTGACCTCTCTGGGTGGCAGGGTGAGTCTCTTCTCCCTGAGAGACAGACAGACAGTGTCTTATAACACAGTGACCTCTCTGGGTGGCAGGGTGAGTCTCTTCTCCCTGAGAGACAGACAGTGTCTTATAACACAGTGACCTCGCTGGGTGGCAGGGTGAGTCTCTTCTCCCTGAGAGACAGACAGTGTCTTATAACACAGTGACCTCTCTGGGTGGCAGGGTGAGTCTCTTCTCCCTTAGAGACAGAGAGACAGTGTCTTATAACACAGTGACCTCTCTGGGTGGCAGGGTGAGTCTCTTCTCCCTGACAGACAG
>NW_027008526.1:0-57500 GCF_036934945.1 Oncorhynchus masou masou
ACGCTGATGGCCAGGTACGCTGATGGCCAGAGACGCTGATAGTCAGAGACGGTGATAGACAGAGACGCTGATAGTCAGGGACGCTGATAGTGCTGATAGACAGAGACGCTGATAGTCAGAGACACTGATTGTGCTGATAGTCAGAGATGCTGATAGACAGAGACGCTGATAGACAGAGACGCTGATAGTCAGAGACGCTGATAGTCAGGGACACTGATTGTGCTGATAGTCAGAGACGCTGATAGTCAGAGACGCTGATAGTCAGAGACGCTGATAGTTAGAGACGCTGATAGTACTGATAGTCAGAGACGCTGATAGTCAGAGACGCTGATAGTCAGAGACGCTGATAGTCAGAGACGCTGATAGCCATAGATGCTGAATGTCACGTTGGGTTTGGGGGCTATGAGCAAAAATCAGAACAGTGTTCATCACACCGGAAGTGAACGCATCACAAATGGCAGCCTATCTTCTATTTCTCTGGTCAAAAGTAGTGCACTGCATAGGGAATAAGGTGCCATTTGGGAAAGGAGAGTTAGTGTCTTTTGATGAGATTAACAACCCCCTGGTTTAATTAACTTCACTACTAAAGTGGGGAGAAAGGGGGCAGAGCAGCTACCTACTGCTGTGTTCTCATCACACACACACACACCCACCCACACTCAAACACACACACACACACACACACCCACACTCAAACACACACACACACACACACACATAAAAACACACACATGCGCACACACATACACACACACGCATACACACAGACACACACACACACGCATACACACACACGCATACACACATACACACACACACACGCATACACACACACGCATACACACATACACACACACGCATACACACAGACATACTCACACACACACAAAACACACACACGCACACACACACACGCCCACACGCGGAAACACACACACACATCATCTTATCATCTTCGGGTGATGGCACCCAGAAGCTTTTTTGATACATCACCACATTACCCATCATCATCATAGTTATTAAAGTTTCTCTCCAAAATAGCCACATCTGCTCTGATGCAGCGGTAGGAGGTATAGGAGCATTAATGAGAAGTGTGTGTGTGTGTGTGCGTGTGTGCCCACCTCCTGCGTGTGTGGCTACGTACTTACGTACATGTCTGTCTGAGTGTCCCAACATACTGGCCTACATGCAAGTGTGTGTGTTTTGTGAGTACGCGTGTGTTTGTGCGTGTTTGCGAGTATGTGTGTGTGTGTGTGTGTGTGTGTGTTTCTGTGTTTCTGTGTGTGTGTGTTTCTATGTGCGTGTGTGTGTGTGTGTGTGTGTGTGTGTGTGTGTGTGTGTGTGTGTGTGTGTGTGTGTGTGATTCTAAAAGTCCATATGCTGTTTCCTGTCTTCCCCTGGTGCTGGCTGTGTATTGGTTAGACCATTAATGATCCATCTAGGGAGCGCCGGTATCATTTATCAACTGTACGATTTATCAGTCGCAACATTAACTGGTTGAGAAGCAGAGGACGCGTTAGTGGTTGTTTTTGGGATGTATTTGAATGTCAATCCCCTTGTGATGTATTTCTCCGTCATCCACTTGGAATGTTTTAAGTTATTATGTTAACTGTATAAGACCATGCTTAAAAAATATGTAAGAAATCCCATGTTGACGAAACCCCATGTTGACGAAACCCCATGTTGACGAAACCCCATGTTGAAGAAACCCCATGTTGAAGAAACCCCATGTTGAAGAAACCCCATGTTGAAGAAACCCCATGTTGAAGAAACCCCATGTTGACGAAACCCCATGTTGACGAAACCCCATGTTGAAGAAACCCCATGTTGAAGAAACCCCATGTTGAAGAAACCCCATGTTGAAGAAACCCCATGTTGAAGAAACCTCATGTTGAAGAAATCCCATTTTGAAAAAAACAAATTTTGAAGAAATCAAATTTTGAAGAAATCAATCAATCAATCAATCAAATGTATTTATAAAGCCTTCTTACGTCAGCTGATATCTCAAAGTGCTATACAGAAACCCAGCCTGAAACCCCAAACATTAATCAATGCAGGTGTAGAAGCACGGTGGCTAGGAAAAACTCCCTAGAAAGGTCAAAACCTAGGACGAAACCTAGAGAGGAACCAGGCTATGTGGGGTGGCCAGTCCTCTTCTGGCTGTGCCGGGTGGAGATTATAACAGAACATGGCCAAGATGTTCAAATGTTCATAGATGACCAGCAGGGTCAAATAATAATCATCACAGTGGTTGTCGAGGGTGCAACAGGTCAGCACCTCAGGAGTAAAAACCCGTTGCAGATTGCCACCCACATCTTTCAGCAAAAATACAGATTCAATGTTCTCCGCAAGGACATATACAGGATACTACCCTCCACTATGTCACCAGGACATATACAGGATACTACCCTCCACAACACTATGTCACCAGGACATATACAGGATACTACCCTCTACAACACTATGTCACCAGGACATATACAGGATACTACCCTCCACAACACTATGTCACCAGGACATATACAGGATACTACCCTCTACAACACTATGTCACCAGGACATATACAGGATACTACCCTCTACAACACTATGTCACCAGGACATATACAGGATACTACCCTCTACAACACTATGTCACCAGGACATATACAGGATACTACCCTCTACAACATAACCTTCACTATGTCACCAGGACATATACAGGATACTACCCTCTACAACACTATGTCACCAGGACATATACAGGATACTACCCTCTACAACACTATGTCACCAGGACATATACAGGATACTACCCTCCACAACACTATGTCACCAGGACATATACAGGATACTACCCTCCACAACACTATGTCATCAGGACATATGCAGGATACTACCCTCTACAACATAACCTTCACTATGTCACCAGGACATATACAGGATACTACCCTCTACAACACTATGTCATCAGGACATATGCAGGATACTACCCTCTACAACACTATGTCACCAGGACATATACATGATACTACCCTCTACAACACTATGTCACCAGGACATATACAGGATACTACCCTCTACAACACTATGTCACCAGGACATATACAGGATACTACCCTCTACAACACTATGTCACCAGGTCATATACAGGATACTACCCTCCACAACATAACCTTCACTATGTCACCAGGACATATACAGGATACTACCCTCTACAACACTATGTCACCAGGACATATACAGGATACTACCCTCTACAACACTATGTCACCAGGACATATACAGGATACTACCCTCCACAACACTATGTCATCAGGACATATGCAGGATACTACCCTCTACAACATAACCTTCACTATGTCACCAGGACATATACAGGATACTACCCTCAACAACACTATGTCACCAGGTCATATACAGGATACTACCCTCCACAACATAACCTTCACTATGTCACCAGGACATATACAGGATACTACCCTCTACAACACTATGTCACCAGGACATATACAGGATACTACCCTCTACAACACTATGTCACCAGGACATATACAGGATACTACCCTCTACAACACTATGTCACCAGGACATATACAGGATACTACCCTCCACAACACTATGTCACCAGGACATATACAGGATACTACCCTCTATAACACTATGTCACCAGGACATATACAGGATACTACCCTCTACAACACTATGTCACCAGGACATATACAGGATACTACCCTCTACAACACTATGTCACCAGGACATATACAGGATACTACCCTCTACAACACTATGTCACCAGGACATATACAGGATACTACCCTCCACAACACTATGTCATCAGGACATATGCAGGATACTACCCTCTACAACATAACCTTCACTATGTCACCAGGACGTACATTTGAAGTCGGAAATGTACGTACACTTAGGTTGGTGTCATTAAAATTTGTTTTTCACACAGTCAAGGTATTGGAGTGGCCATCACAAAGCCCTAACCTCAATCCTATAGAACATGTGTGGGCAGAGCTGATAAGGTGTCTGCGATCAAGGAGGCCTACAAACCTGACTCAGTTACACCAGCTCTGTCAGGAGGAATGAGCCGAAGTTCAACCAATTTATCGTGGGAAGCTTGTGGAAGGCTACCTGAAACGTTTGACCCAAGTTAAACCATTTAAAGGCAATGCTACCAAATACTAATTGAGTGTAAACTGACCCACTGGGAATGTGATGAAAGAAATTCAAACTGAAATAAATCACTCTCTCTGCTATTATTCTGACATTTCACATTCTTAAAATAAAGTGGTGATCCTAACTGTCCTAAGACATGGAATATTTAATGGGATTAAATGTCAGGAATTGTGAAAAACTTGAGTTTAAATGTATTTGGCTAAGGTGTATGTAAACTTCCGACTTCAACTGTATACACAGGATACTACCCTCCACAACATAACCTTCACCCCAAATCCAACCTACAACCTGATTTCGGACAAAATTACCTGGAAGGATTCCTACTACCAAGATTCTTATTTCCAAGGTCTATACAGCAAATGCTCTGGCAAACCAACGACCAGCAAAAAAAGAACAAGAAACGTGAAAACATCATCCAACCTGGAACTGAGAGAGTAATGTTTAGTCTGAAGCTACGTTTAATGCCAAGAAGAAAAATAAATTACAACGTTATATTGTACTTTATTAGGACGGAATGCTAAATTAAGGCTACCAAGTTTGCTAGGACTGAACAGATCCAGCTGCAACTTCAATTATCACTGAAGTGTGAAGTGAGAGGTGTGAGCCCAACAATGGCAGAAGAGTTTTCCAGCCTCCCCCACCCACATTCATAGGCCCTTGAAGCCCCTTCCCTCTGTGTAGAGGTCATTACAATACAGTACCCCCTGAATTCATCTCTATTTTGAAATCAGATATACAGCCAGGATATTTCAATTGTAAATGACCTCAATAAGAAACAATAGTTGCTTTGATCACATCAGAAGATATCCTCCTCGCCATCTCCAAATTACAACGGCCACACAGGACAACTTTGTTTGAATGTCGTACAGGACCATCCGCCGAAACTAAAGAGATATAGCTAGCTAACGACCTGCTTTTCCACGAGATATAGACAGAGATATAGCTAGCTAACGACCTGCTTTTCCACGTTGAAAGACAGGGTGGACAGAGGTATGGCTAGCTAACGACCTGCTTTTCCACGTTGAAAGACAGGGTGGACAGAGATATAGCTAGCTAACGACCTGCTTTTCCACGAGATATAGACAGAGATATAGCTTGCTAACGACCTGCTTTTCCACATTGAAAGACAGGGTGGACAGAGATATAGCTAGCTAACGACCTGCTTTTCCATGAGATATAGACAGAGATATAGCTAGCTAACGACCTGCTTTTCCACGAGATATAGACAGAGATATAGCTAGCTAACGAACTGCTTTTCCACGAGATATAGACAAAGATATAGCTAGCTAACGACCTGCTTTTCCACGAGATATAGACAGAGATATAGCTAGCTAACGACCTGCTTTTCCACGAGATATAGACAGAGATATAGCTAGCTAACGACCTGCTTTTCCACGAGATATAGACAGAGGTATAGCTAGCTAACGACCTGCTTTTCCACGTTGAAAGACAGGGTGGACAGAGATATAGCTAGCTAACGACCTGCTTTTCCATGTTGAAAGACATGGTGGACAGAGATATAGCTAGCTAACGACCTGCTTTTCCACGTTGAAAGACAGGGTGGACAGAGATATAGCTAGCTAACGACCTGCTTTTCCACGAGATATAGACAGAGGTATAGCTAGCTAACGACCTGCTTTTCCACGTTGAAAGACAGGGTGGACAGAGATATAGCTAGCTAACGACCTGCTTTTCCATGTTGAAAGACAGGGTGGACAGAGATATAGCTAGCTAACGCCCTGCTTTTCCATGTTGAAAGACAGGGTGGACAGAGATATAGCTAGCTAACGACCTGCTTTTCCATGTTGAAAGACAGGGTGGACAGAGAATATAGCTAGCTAACGACCTGCTTTTCCATGTTGAAAGACAGGGTGGACAGAGATATAGCTAGCTAACGACCTGCTTTTCCACGTTGAAAGACAGAGTGGACAGAGATATAGCTTGCTAACGACCTGCTTTTCCACGTTGAAAGACAGGGTGGACAGAGATATAGCTAGCTAACGACCTGCTTTTCCATGTTGAAAGACAGGGTGGACAGAGATATAGCTCGCTAACGACCTGCTTTTCCACGTTGAAAGACAGGGTGGACAGAGATATAGCTCGCTAACGACCTGCTTTTCCACGTTGAAAGACAGGGTGGACAGAGATATAGCTAGCTAACGACCTGCTTTTCCACGTTGAAAGACAGGGTGGACAGAGATATAGCTAGCTAACGACCTGCTTTTCCGCGTTGAAAGACAGGGTGGACAGAGATTTGCTAGCTACATTAGCTAGCTAGCCGGGATTTTCTACAAGGAATCTTCCTCCCGAAAAAAGCTTCTCTGCAGTTTGTGTGACACCTACTCTCGTTGCCTGCTGCACTGCTGCTTGGATTCCACCTGGCGATCTGTTCACCGTCTGCCCTGGTTGTCTCCCCCTGTTTGGTACAGGTACCCCCGCCACACTCCCCCCTCTTTCCCGAGGTTTCACTCACCTCTAGCACACGCACTGTTGGGGCGAGTTACTCTGAACTTACAATGGCTAACCCCAAGTCGTTATATATTTTTTCTTGTGCTTAATGCTATTCATCCCACGACTCCTATGTGCTTTGTTGACTATAAACTTTCTTCTTTACCCAACCGTGGGACAGACTATGTTTGTCGGGACTCTGACTCTCTATTAGTTACACGGGCTGTTGGCCTCCCGTCCTATTCTATCCACCTCTGGCCGGCTTTATATTCATTTTACCTGATTAAATTGCTGTGTAATAGGATATTGTTGTCATCTATTGCACATTGCTTGCTGTTTGGGGTTTTAGGCTGGGTTTCTGTACAGCACTTTGAGATATCAGCTGATGTAAGAAGGGCTATATAAATACATTTGATTTGATTTGATTTGTATGTCATAAGTAATTCATAAGCATTTCACTGTAAGGTCTACCTACACCTGTTGTATCTGGCACATGTGACCAATACAATTTGATTTGATTTGAAATCAGGACTGCAGAGCTCTCCCTGTCCTCCCCCGTGCCTTGATTATATTACTGTTGATGGTATGTGGAAATGTGCATGCACACCCTGGCCCACCTTCTGTTGCTAGCCCCAATTCTGACTTGTGCTCTGATATCTGCTTCACTGATTTATGCTTCCCGTAAAAGCCTGTGTTTTCTGCACGTTAACACTAGAAGCTTATTACCTAATTGAAAGTGTGGGTTCACAACTCCAATCCAGATGTGTTAGTCATTACTGAGACATGGTTAAGAAAAAGTGATTTGAACACTGATGTTAACCTTTCTGGTTACAACCTTTTTTTGGCAAGACAGATCTTCCAAAGGTAGGGGAGTGGCAATCTTTACCAAGGAACACCTTCAGTGCTCGGTTGTCTCCACCAAGTCTGTCCCCAAACAATTTGATTTGCTAGTTTTAAGCATTAAACTTTCCAAATAACTTTTTTTTTACTGTTGCTGGATGTTGTCATTCATTATCAGCACTGGCCTGTACCCTCCCTGCCCTAAGCTCTCTCCTGGCCCCTTACACTCTGAATTTGTCCTGCTAGGTGACCTAAACTGGGACATGCTTAAACCACCTGACCATGTCCTAAAGCAATGGGACTCCCTAAATCTTTCTCAGATTATTACCAATCCCACAAGGTATGACTCCAAACACCCAGAAAAGGCTACTCTTCTTCATGTTATCCTCAAAAATAATCCTGATAGGTGGTCCTGTGTGGCTCAGTCGGTAGAGCATGGCGCTTGCAACGCCAAGCATCGTGGGTTCGATTCCCACTGGGGCCACCCATATGCAAAAGTAGTGGCCCCAGCCGACTTGTAAGTCGCTTTGGACAAAAGCGTCTGCTAAATGGGATATATTATTTTATTATATTGTATCAGTCTGGTGTTTTCTGTAATGATTTTAAGCTGTAAAACAGTGATCACCCTGTTCGTAATGATTGCTCAGTGAAACGACCTGTCCTGATTTGTCATAGACTCTTGCTAAAAAGCTTTAATGAGCAAGCCTTCCTTCATGACCTGGCCTCTGTAAACTTGATCCCCTCTGTCAAAGACGCTTGGACCTTATTTTTTTAATCGTTTCTGTGGTATTGTTAACAAACACGCCCCCATAAAGAAAATGAGAATTTCAAACAGGTTCAGCCCCTGGTTTGACCGTGATCCACCTCGAATTGCATTTTTCGGAATATCGTCACACGCATACTTAGGCTGACTGGCTCTAGTTCAGGCAAATGAGAATTAAGTGCACTCAGGCTATCCGGCCAAAGTTAGTTACTTTAAGGAGCAGTTCTCTGTATGTGTGTCTAACCCAGGAAGTTTTGGAAAATTGTTAAAGACCTAGAGAAAAAACCTTCCTCCTGCCCATGTCCCTTAATGTTGATGATGTGGTTGTCACTGACAAGAAGCACATGGCTGAGCTATTTCATCACCACTTCATTAAGTCAGGATTCCTGTTGGACTCAGCCATGCGTCCAACATTTCCCACCCCTTCTATTGCAAGTAGCCCTGATGCTCCTCCCTCTTTTTCCCCTGCCCCGCTACAACGTTTCTTTCTGCAGTGTGAGGTCCTAAAGGAACTTGACCACAGAAAAACATCTGGGTCAGATGGTTTAGACCCTTTCTTCTTTTTAAGTTGCATCCCTTATCATTGCCAAGCCTCTGAACTTTTTAACCTGTCTGTCCTCTCTGGGGAGGTTCCCATTGCTTGGAATGCAGCCTCAGTGCGTCCTTTATTTAAAGGGGAGATCAAGCTGATCTTAACTGTTATAGGCCAATTTCTATTTTGCCTTGTTTATCAAGTGTTGAAAAACTTGTCAATAATCAACTGACTGGCTTTCTTGATGTCTGTAGTATTCTCTCTGGTATGCAATCTGGTTTCCGGTCAGGTTATGGATGTGTCGCTGCAACCTTAAAGGTCCTCAATGATGTCACCATTGCCCTTGAGTCTAAGTAATGTTGTCCTGCTATTTTTATTGACTTGCCAAAGCTTTTTATACGGTAGACCATCCCATTCTTGTGGGCCGACTAGGGAGTATTGGTGTCTCTGAGCGGTCTTTGGCCTGGTTTGCTAATTACCTCCCTCAGAGTGCAGTGTAAGTCAGAACAGCTGCTGTCTCAGATGCTGCCTGTCACCAAGGGAGTACCCCAAGGCTCAATCCTAGGCCCCACACCCCATTCAGATGACCATGCTACCCATGCTCGAATATGGAGACGTAATTTACACATGATCAATTACATTTATAGATCTGCAAGTAAGGGTGCTCTCCAGCTGCTAGATGTACTTTAAAATTAATTGTATCTTGTAAATTGTTCACTATAGTTCACCTTTTAACCTTATAGAGAAACTTAGTTTTGCACTAGTCTAATAGAAAAAAATGAAATTGTGTGAAGTAGCAGCTTCTCACAACAATAACATCTCCTATTATTCATAAACCCCAAAGATAAAACAACAACAAGATATCCTGTTATTTTCTTCTCTGTTATTAATGGCTGCAATATGTAACGTTTGGGAGCAATTGACCAAATTCGCATAGAAATGTGAGTTATAGATCTGTCATTCTCATTGAAAGCAATTCTAAGAAGCGGTTGATCTGTTCTGTGTTACTTCTATACTTCCCATTCTTAAGTTAAAACTTGTGTCTTTTACTATCGTTTTTTTAAACCAACTTCAAACAACTGAAAATACAATATATTTGTTTATTGAAAATATATTTCAGTGTTTTAGATGATACAATGGTTCTCTACACTATACTTGCTTGTTTTGTCACATAAACGGAAATAAGGCAAATTATTTGAATTTTTGCAACCAGGAAATGGCGGAGTGATTTATGCATAGTTCATCTTGAATGATTTATAAACTAGTTATATTCAAGTTGTAGTTGTATTCAAGAAAACAGTCATTCTGTGAGTAGAACAGAAGTTGCAAATTTTGTGGGCGTAAACTTATTATTTTTCATGTTGTTTTCTTGTATTTTATCTATCTATCTATAATATAAATTATTAATTGAATCAAAAAAACTCAACTCTTTATCTTTTGTTTTTTTTCCCCAGATAACTGAGTCAGGCAAGGAGACGCTACCAACATGGCTGCACTGGGACTGGGAGAGCAACGTCCTACAGGGTCTACCACTGGGTGAGGACAAGGGTGTCCACTACATCTCCGTCTCCGCATCCAATGGCAGCCAGGATATCTTCTCCATCGAGGTGCACCCAGAGGAACACGCTGACACTGACCCGATCCAGGTAGCCATCCAGTCAGCGTCCAACAACTCCAACAACGAGGTAGAGCCATTCGTCTGTGGCAACGAGGAGCCGGTGACGGTGCTCACAGTGATTCTGGATGCCGACCTGACCAAGATGAACTCCAGACAGAGGGTGGAGCTGCTGGGCAAGATGAAGAAGTTCTCTGGCGTGGAGCTCCAGCACATGAAGATACTTCCTGTGGTCAACAACAGATTGTTCGATATGTCCGCCTTCATGGCCGGACCGGGAAATGCCAAAAAGGTGGTGGAGAACGGAGCCCTGTTATCCTGGAAGCTGGGCTGTTCCCTGGACCAGAGTAACGTCCCTAATATTAGTAGTGTCCAGGCGCCGGCTAAAGAGGGCACTATGTCGGCTCAGTTGGGATATCCGGTCGTCGGTTGGCACATCGCCAACAAGAAGCCTCATATCCCAAAACGGGTGAGGCGCCAGCTCAACAATACCCCTACTCCTGTTCTAGCTCTGCTTCCCCCAACATCTGTCGTCGAGCCCCCTGTTCGCATTGTACCCACCCTATCGTCACCTGTCATTGCTGCCCCCACAGACAGCTCTGCCCCACCCATGAGAGGACCTGTGCCCTTGCCCATGAAGCCCACGATCCGTGTCAGAGACTCATATTCCCACACTCCCACTCAGGGTGCACCCCTGCCAACCAGAGTGATGGAGTCCACTAGTACCATCTCCATTGAACCCACCATGACCAGGCATACTGTTGTGGAATCCACGCCGACACTCCCTCCACCCACCACAGTAGCCACCAGAAAGCCAACCAAGAAACCAAAGAGACCGAAGACCACTCCAATGCCAAGGGAGCCCAAGACCACCACAGCCAAACCAGCTAGGCGCACTACACCGTCGTCCATCGTGCCTGACCCGAGAAACGAGAAACCAGATCTCCGCAACCCCATCGATCAGGTCAATGCCTTCGTGGGCACATATTTTGAAGTGAAAATCCCATCCGATACTTTCTTTGACAAGGAGGACGGTACGACAGACAAGTTGAGGTTGACATTGAGGATGAACCACAACGAAGTGGTCGGAGATGATTCCTGGATACAGTTTAATAGCACAAGTCAGCTGCTGTATGGTCTACCTGACTCGAACCACATCGGGAAGCACGAGTACTTCATGCAGGCCACCGATAAGGGCGGTCTGAACGCAATCGATGCCTTTGAGGTCCGTGTGAACCGCTGGGCTCCCAACGATAAGTCCCCGGTCTTGTTCCAGGCTCGCTTCCACGGGGAACCTCACCAGGTGACCAACGACATCCACAAGAAGATTTTGCTCATCAAGAAACTGGCGTACTCATTCGGGGACCGCAACAGCAGCACGGTCACCCTGAGGAACATCACCAAGGGATCCATCATGGTGGAGTGGACCAACAACAGCCTCCAGCAGAACCCCTGTCCCAAGGAGAAGATCCAGACCATGTCCAGGAGGATCTCTAACGCCCAGGGAAGGCCCTCCCAGACATTCATCTCCACCATGGAGCCTGAATTCAAACCCATCGACATCAAGGTCAAAGGGACAGCCGCCTGCCGGAACTACATGTTCGTGCCGCCGAGTGAAATCATCATTCCTTTACCCCCGGCCGTCACCCCGGCGCTCGGCGCCGGACGCCAGAGCACGGACGACGTCTATCTTCATACGGTCATCCCTGCGGTAGTGGTGGCGGCCATCTTGCTGATCGCCGGCATCATCGCCATGATCTGCTACCGTAAAAAGCGCAAAGGAAAGCTGACCATCGAGGACCAGGCTACTTTCATCAAGAAGGGGGTACCCATCATTTTCGCAGACGAGCTTGACGACTCCAAGCCCCCTCCGTCCTCCTCCATGCCCCTCATCCTGCAGGAGGAGAAACCCCCACTGCCCCCGCCTGAGTACCCCAACATGACCAGTCCAGAGACCACCCCCCTGAACCAGGACCTTCTGGGGGAGTACACAGCTCTGAGGGATGAGGATCCCAATGCCCCTCCCTACCAGCCTCCACCCCCTTTCACTGTCCCCATGGAAGGTAAAGGCTCTCGTCCAAAGAACATGACCCCCTACAGATCCCCACCACCTTACGTGCCACCCTAAGGTTAGCTGGCTCCTCCAGAGGAGGAGAGGGGAAGCAGGGGGGACTTGTAACCGTCTCACACCAGTGTTGTCTGTTTGGAAATAAGGGGTGGGAGGAGGAGGGTAGAGGCTCTGCAAAGTGGCAATGAACTTCGGACATTTTGGGTTGGGAGGGTTTTGGGCTGATCTGATCAAGGCTGAGTTAAAGTTGAACGATGGGAGGGAGGGAGAACTAGGTGGTAGCCTCGGCAACAATAGCCACAACAATGACACTATTCAGTCTCTCGTCATCTCATTGGTTACAGCTGAACAGCTAGATTGAGAAGACACGCCCCTCCTGTCCCAGCAGCTTTTTTCTCCATTTGAAACTAAATGGCCTTTTGTTTTATTTTGTGTCTTTTGGTTCTGGTTTTCTTCTGTTTTTGACTTGACTTTAAGATCAAACTACTTGCCTTTTTTTAATCTTCCTTTATCTTGAATAATACAAGAGGACAATAAACAAACACACTGCAGGCAAAAAGGTTTTTAATGATGAGATAGAGAGTTCTATGAATGAAAACAAACACAACATAATCATGTTGATCTGCGACAGCCAACCCTGCAGACAGCTAAACACAGTGGTTGATTGATGTGGCGGTGGCTGTTTGGATTCAATAAGGTTTGCCTTTTAACACTAATTGTATGTTTTTACCCTTCTTCACACAAAGTCTAGTCAAGATGAGCATAACAAGGGTAGCCTAAAAGAAGAATTAGAAATTAGTATTAAAAAAAAGTTTTTTTTTTAAACTTTATATCTTTAAGGTTAGATTAGATTAGATATGATTGTTTTGGTGGTGGAGCAGATCGCCTGACTGAAATAGCCTGCAGGATCTCTTTTTCCCTCAATCAGAAAGGAACGGTACACCTAGTAGGTAGTCAGGGTTAGTGAACGTTAACATGGAAGGCAATGACAACCAGATGGGTACCCTGGCCTAGTCAGGGTTAGTGAACGTTAACATGGAAGGCAATGACAACCAGATGGTTACCCTGGCCTGGTTATTACCAGATGGTTACCCTGGCCTGGTTATGACCAGACGGTTACCCTGGCCTGGTTATTACCAGATGGTTACCCTGGCCTGGTTATGACCAGATGGGTACCCTGGCCTGGTTATGACCAGATGGTTACCCTGGCCTGGTTATGACCAGATGGTTACCCTGGCCTGGTTATTACCAGATGGTTACCCTGGCCTGGTTATTACCAGATGGTTACCCTGGCCTGGTTATGACCAGATGGGTACCCTGGCCTGGTTATGACCAGATGGGTACCCTGGCCTGGTTATTACCAGATGGTTACCCTGGCCTGGTTATTTACCAGATGGGTACCCTGGCCTGGTTATGACCAGATGGGTACCCTGGCCTGGTTATGACCAGATGGGTACCCTGGCCTGGTTATGACCAGATGGGTACCCTGGCCTGGTTATGACCAGATGGTTACCCTGGCCTGGTTATGACCAGATGGTTACCCTGGCCTGGTTATGACCAGATGGGTACCCTGGCCTGGTTATGACCAGATGGTTACCCTGGCCTGGTTATGGCCTGGTTATGACCAGATTTCTTGTTTTTACTTTGCCTGAGTTTCCCAAAGCCACCCAAAATCATTCAAGAGAGAAATATAACACAATACAATGCCCCTTTTTACTATTCTTGTTTAAAATGGGTTAAAATGAGTATCATGATCCGAATATGATCATAACATTGACCATTTGAATGCCATTTTGCCTTTATGGTGATGCGACAAGTGTCTCCTGTAAATAAAGCTGGATCGGTGTATTTTTAGTCCCAAAAAAAAACAACGTTTTGTGTAAATCAGATGTGGAAAAAGCCTCCTGCAGTTTATTTTAGACAAGGGGTAATTTATTTTTTTATGTAGTGATGATGCTCTTTGTTTTCACAGTTTATGCGGTAAAACAGTTTAGGGCCATTGAGAGTGATTGAGAATGTCCCGAAAGGGATACAACATGTATTCACAACTCAAAGGTCATTGTTGAGAGGAGGGTAGGAGAGTTAGAGAGAGAAAGAAAGAAAGAAATGGGAATATCCCAATAACAAGATTACCAGAAAACACAGACAAAAATGGTTGATAAAATCTCTATCTAATTTTTTTACAACTTTTTTGATACAGCATCAAATTGTTAAAAAAAATATATCTATAAATACATGAATAGTGTACTGCAATTTGTAAAATCTTAGAGTAGAGAATTGATTCCTTATTATATACCTTTTCTCATTGGTCACCTATTTCAAGTGATTTTTATTTTTATTTTGCCATATTGTCGAATTGAACTGTACCACCTGTTATACAGTCGGAATGACCCATTTTATGTAACCACACATTTTATTTAATGTTCAAATTCTTCACTAACGACTTTGAAAGTGACCCTTTGCAATAATGTAAGGTGCTGCCTGGTGGTGGTGGTGGTGAGTGGTCAATGCAGGTTAGATGAGTGATGATGTACACGCATAATGATGATGATGTACACGCATAATGATGATGATGATGTACACGCATAATGATGATGATGATGTACACGCATAATGATGATGATGATGTACACGCATAATGATGATGATGATGTACACGCATAATGATGATGATGTACCTCCAGAGTTTGTTTTTGCCAGATACCAAGTGTTGCTTTTTTGAGTGTCCATTTATAATGGAAGCCGACCTCTGTCTATCTATATCCAGATAATTCTTCCGTCTTCACACATTTGAAATTCTAATCCAACAAGTTGGAATGAATGAATCATCAATATATATATATATATATATATATATATATATAAAACAGAGTGGATTATGATAGTATACCTCGCTTGGTATGTTGCCGTACATTATAATATAGAGATGTATTTTTTATTGATGAGCTTTGGTTGTAATTGGTTTTCTAATGCTTCCCCGTATTGCTGAGTCAATATGTGTACGTCCGTAGAGGTTTCATTAAGGAGTGTATCCATCTCTCTAATCTGTCAGCCATTTTGAGACCCTGATTCCTGTCACAATAACTGGCTCGTAATTCTTTCTCCTTGTACTAAAACAAACGGTGTTATTAATCTGACCAGATGTGATCTCGAACCGTTCAGAAAGGTTAACATGTAAAGAACTCCCCCCCCACCGCGTCCACAGATCATGTCGCCACTTCAGCTCTATTGATTTCCGACGAGGAACAAACTGCAATAAGAGTCCTAGATGGTTTTATCCCAATAGGTTAGTTAGTCAAATAAGAAATATATAGTTACTTATGACAGTTACTGAGATTGATGAAGATTTGATCCACGTTTGAGTGAGATTCATAGAACAATAGGTAGGTAGATAGTACAAGGACAGGTTTGTTTTTGTTGTTGTTGTTGTTGTTGTTTTGCGTATATTTTAAGTGGCGTAGTCATTTCGGCATTAAGCTCAGTTCATTCATTAGGCTAGCGAAGAATCGGGCTTAGTTACACTGAAATGCACTCAAATTCGGATTTATTCCCATTTGACTCAAATTAAGAGGAGATGGTTTGTGCGAAGCTTAACGGAGAAGAATCCAAACGATGCAAAAAAATAAAAAATAATGTAATAGCAGTCATTTATTGTAACTGATTCAAATGCCTTGTTGACAGAATATCTTATCTGTTGGGCTTCATTTCAAGTTACATTTCAGATATTAGCAAAGATATGGAATCAACAAAAAAAACACATTGTTCTATTCTTTTCGAACACGATAGCTGTCCTGAAGTATAAACATTCAGGTGTACCAACCTTTACGTTTTGGACGAGTTTACCCTCCATCTCATTTAGCTTTTCTGTGTTTCCGTGTTGTTCATTTTATTTGATTAGATTTCCTTCTTTTTTTTTGCCCATTTCAAATGTAGAGATTGGTGTGTGTGTGTGTGTGTGTGTGTGTGTGTCAAATCAAAATCAGCCTTAGAAATGAATGTCTTCATATGCAACAAGAAGGACTGACTGAAAGCCTCCCGAAAGCCCCCTTCAAGGTGCATATTTTAGTATATTATTTTGTTCGCTATAGAGAATGTTTTTTTTTTTCATTTAGTTTTTACATTCATGAGTGAATTAGTACTTACAATTGGAATATTGATGATAGTAACAATAGTGACAGTGATGATTATAATAATTACAAGAATAATATGGTTATCATAATGGTTTCAGGGGGACATTATACACTGTTTGTCCTTCATTTGTGTCATTTAAAAAAAAATTGAAATAACTGTTTCCCCCACCGTGTTCCCAATACAAATGGGACTCCTCTGGTTCGCAAACAAAATGGTTGCCAAAGTACAGCGCAGTGAAAGTTATTTGGCTTGTCTTAACACACTGCATGTATCAGACAGACATTCAGTTGACATGCGAAAACACAGGACAAAGAGCTAGCCTCTCTGGAGTTAGAGGGTTGATACCCCATGGGGAAGGAGGGAGGAGTTAGAGGGATGATACCCCATGGGGAAGGAGGGAGGAGTTAGAGGGATGATACCCCATGGGGGAGGAGGGAGGAGTTAGAGGGATGATACCCCATGGGGGAGGAGGGAGGAGTTAGAGGGATGATACCCCATGGGGAAGGAGGGAGGAGTTAGAGGGATGATACCCCATGGGGAAGGAGGGAGGAGTTAGAGGGATGATACCCCATGGGGAAGGAGGGAGGAGTTAGAGGGATGATACCCCATGGGGAAGGAGGGAGGAGTTAGAGGGATGATACCCCATGGGGAAGAAGGGAGGAGTTAGAGGGATGATACCCCATGGGGAAGGAGGGAGGAGTTAGAGGGATGATACCCCATGGGGAAGAAGGGAGGAGTTAGAGGGATGATACCCCATGGGGAAGGAGGGAGGAGTTAGAGGGATGATACCCCATGGGGAAGGAGGGAGGAGTTAGAGGGATGATACCCCATGGGGAAGGAGGGAGGAGTTAGAGGGATGATACCCCAATGGGAAGAAGGGAGGAGTTAGAGGGATGATACCCCATGGGGAAGGAGGGAGGAGTTAGAGGGATGATACCCCATGGGGAAGGAGGGAGGAGTTAGAGGGATGATACCCCATGGGGAAGGAGGGAGGAATTAGAGGGATGATACCCCATGGGGAAGAAGGGAGGAGTTAGAGGGATGATACCCCATGGGGAAGGAGGGAGGAGTTAGAGGGATGATACCCTTGGGGAAGGAGGGAGGAGTTAGAGGGATGATACCCCATGGGGAAGGAGGGAGGAGTTAGAGGGATGATACCCCATGGGGAAGGAGGGAGGAGTTAGAGGGATGATACCCCATGGGGAAGGAGGGAGGAGTTAGAGGGATGATACCCCATGGGAAGAAGGGAGGAATTAGAGGGATGATAAATAGACTGAGAAAATGCAGATTGAAGGAAATGGTTTTCCATCTGGAGCGGTTGGAAAAAGCCTGTCCTTGACCACAGGGAACTTACAACCTAGAAAAGAGGGTTGTACACATGTATGAATGCTTGATTAAACAATGCATGGTGAACAATGCATTTCTCTTCTCCTGTGTTTAAATAACATTGTTTTATTTATGCCACTAGACACTGTATGTTGAAATCTTGTATTAAAAAAAAAAGTGTTTTCACCCAACTATTGTTGTGACCTCTTATTGGCTGTTTGGTCATCTACCAATGGGAGTGTTTCATCCTTGACGGACATTTTATTTGTACCAGAAAGCTATCTCAACTGCAACTACAAGCGTGTCATACTCAGCTCTATCTGTCCAGTATCCTTGTGATAGCAGAGAGCATTGCTTTTGTGTTCTCGGTAGCCTTCAATGAACTTAAACATTACATTTTACATTTAAGTCATTTAGCAGACGCTCTTATCCAGAGCGACTTACAAATTGGTGAATTCACCTTATGACATCCAGTGGAACAGCCACTTTACAATAGTGCATCTAAATCATTTAAGGGGGGGTGAGAAGGATTACTTTATCCTATCCTAGGTATTCCTTGAAGAGGTGGGGTTTCAGGTGTCTCCGGAGGGTGGTGATTGACTCCGCTGTCCTGGCGTCGTGAGGGAGTTTGTTCCACCATTGGGGGGCCAGAGCAGCGAACAGTTTTGACTGGGCTGAGCGGGAACTGTACTTCCTCAGTGGTAGGGAGGCGAGCAGGCCAGAGGTGGATGAACGCAGTGCCCTTGTTTGGGTGTAGGGCCTGATCAGAGCCTGGAGGTACTGCGGTGCCGTTCCCCTCACAGCTCCGTAGGCAAGCACCATGGTCTTGTAGCGGATGCGAGCTTCAACTGGAAGCCAGTGGAGAGAGCGGAGGAGCGGGGTGACGTAAACTCACATTGAACCCAAAAACACTGGGTAAGAGCGGCATCTTATATCGCTTTTCGTCACATATATCCCTCAAGCTACTTTATATGGGTTTAAGAAACATATGTGTGTTTTCTCTGTAGCTGTGACATTGCAGAGAGGTTTGTGTGAGGAGGGTGACAGTGTCTTTTCAAATGAAGGAATATGAATACTGATAAAATGTTTATCAATCAAATTTCAATCAAATGTATTTAGAAAGCCCTTCTTGCATCAACTGATGTCACAAAGTGCTGTACAGAAACCCAGCCTAAAACCCCAAACAGCAAGACCCTTGTAGTGGTCCGCGATCAACACTATTCTATACCCTTGTAGTGGTCTCCTATCAACACTATTCTATACCTTCGGAGTGGTCCCCTAACAACACTATTCTATACCCTTGGAGTGGTCTCCTATCAACACTATTCTATACCCTTGGAGGGTCCCCTAACAACACTATTCTATACCCTTGTAGTGGTCTCTTATCAACACTATTCTATACCCTTGTAGTGGTCTCCTATCAACACTATTCTATACACTTGGAGTGGTCTCCTATCAACACTATTCTATACACTTGGAGTGGTCCCCTAACAACACTATTCTATACCCTTGGAGTGGTCTCCTATCAACACTATTCTATACCCTTGTAGTGGTCCCCTATCAACACTATTCTATACACTTGGAGTGGTCCCCTAACAACACTATTCTATACCCTTGGAGCGGTCCCCTAACAACACTATTCTATACCCTTGGAGCGGTCCCCTAACAACACTATTCTATACCCTTGGAGGGTCCCCTAACAACACTATTCTATACCCTTGTAGTGGTCCCCTAACAACACTATTCTATACCCTTGGAGCGGTCCCCTGACAACACTATTCTATACCCTTGTAGTGGTCTCCTATCAACACTATTCTATACCCTTGGAGCGGTCCCCTAACAACACTATTCTATACCCTTGGAGCGGTCCCCTAACAACACTATTCTATACCCTTGTAGTGGTCCCCTAACAACACTAGTCTATACCCTTGTAGTGGTCCCCGATCAACACTATTCTATACCCTTGGAGCGGTCCCCTAACAACACTATTCTATACCCTTGTAGTGGTCCCCTAACAACACTATTCTATACCCTTGGAGCGGCCCCCTAACAACACTATTCTATACCCTTGGAGCGGTCCCCGATCAACACTATTTGCAGAGACATTTTTTTGGGAGCATTTCGATGAACATCAATTTCTCCGGTTCCCTCCGCCACAAACTGTCCCACGTGTTTCTAGTTTCACCAGAGCTCCAGGACCAGCTTGCTTCGGGGACTCTTCTCCAGGTTCATCTCTCTGTAGGTGATGGTTTTCTTATGGAAGGTTTGGGAATCACTTATTTTTAGGTGGTTGTAGAATTTAACGTCTCTTTTCTGGAATTTGATAATTAGCTGGTATCGGCCTAATTTTGCTCTGCATGCATTATTTGGAGTTCTACGTTGTACACAGAGATTATTTTTGCCGAATTCTTCATGCAGAGACTCAATTTAGTGTTTGTACGCTTTTGTGAATTCTTGGTTGGTGAGCAGACCCAAGACCTCACAACCATAAAGGGCAATGGGTTCTATAACTCATTCAAGTATTTTTAGCCAGATCCTAATTAGTATGTAGAATTTTATGTTCCTCTTGATGGCATAGAAGGCCCTCCTTGCCTTGTAACTCAGAACAGTTACAGCTTCGTGAAAGTTACCTGTGGTGCTGATGTTTAGGCAAATGTATGTATAGTGTTGTGTGCTCTAGGGCAATGGTGTCTAGATGGAATTTGTATTTGTTGTCCTGGCAACTGGACCTTTTTTGGAACACCATTATTTTGGTCTAATTGAGATTTACTGTCAAATCCCAGGTCTGACAGAATCTGTGCAGAAGATCTAGGTGTTGCTGTAGGCCCTCCTTGGTTGGGGATAGAAGCACCAGATCATCAGCAAACATTCGACGTTTGTCTTCAGATTTTAGTTGGGTGAGGCCGGATGCTGCAGACTTTTCTAGTGCCCTCGCCAATTCGTTGATATATATGTTGAAGGAGGTGGGGCCTAAGCTGCATCCCTGTGTCACCCCACGGCCCTGTGGAAAGAAATGTGTGTTTTTGCCAATTTAACCTTTTAACCTCTGGTCTGTATATTTGTTGTTTGTGGTCTGTATATTTTATCATTTCATGTAGGATACCATCAACACCACAGGCCTTTTTGGGTTGGAGAGTTTGCATTTTGTCCTGTAGTTCATTCAAGTTCACTCACTCACACACACTCTCTCTCAATTCAATTTCGATTTAAGGGGCTTTATTGGCATGGGAAACATATGTTTACATTTCCAAATCAAGTGACATAAATAATAAACAAAAGTGAAATTAACAATATAAAATGAACAGTAAACATTATGTTCCCAAAAGTTCCAATGGAATAGAGACATTTCAAATGTCATATTATGTCTATATACAGTGTTGTAACGATGGTCAAATAGCTCTCTCTAACTCTCTTTCTCTCTCCCCTTCCTCTCTCTCTCTCCCCTTCCTCTCTCCCCCCCCTCCTCTCTCTGTCTCCATTCTCCAGTTCTCTCTCTCGCTCTCAATTAAATTCAAGAGCTTTAGTGGCATGGGAAACATGTGTTAACATTGCCAAAGCAAGTAAGGTAGATAATATATAAAGTGAAATTAACAGTAGACATCACACATACAGAAGTTTCAAAACAATAAAGACATTACAAATGTCATATTATATATATACAGTGTTTTTACGATGTACAAATGGTAAAGGACACAAGATAAAATAAATAAGCATAGATATGGGTTGTATTTACAATGGTGCGTATTCTTCACTGGTTGCCCTTTTCTCATGGCAACAGGTCACAAATCTTGCTGCTCTGATGGCACACTGTGGAATTTCACCCAGTAGATATGGGAGTTTTTCAAAATTGCATTTGTTTTCGAATTCTTTGTGGATCTGTGTAATCTGAGGGAAATATGTTATGTACTTGAGTGAAGACCCAAAAGCGGTTTTAACAGAAAACAGAGTTCTTTAATGAAAAAACAGGAATGGCATAAATCCTCTTCCGACGTTGTATAGTGCAGGATGCACCTGCCAGGCCGACTCCGACAGGATAGGACAAGGTGGAAGCAAACGAGACGCTAGCTTGCTTCTGGCATGAAAAACACAAACAAGAATCTGACACTGAAAGTAGCAGGAACAGAGAGAGAAATAGAGACCTAATCAGAGGAGAAAGAGAGAACAGGTGGTAAAGGATGAATGAGCTAGTTAGGGGAGATGTAGAACAGCTGAAGAAGGAGAGACAGAGAAGGTAACCTAATAAGACCAGCAGAGAGAGACAGAGTGAAGAGAAAGGACAGGAACAGACATAATAAGACATGACAGTACCCCCCCCCCACTCACCGAGCGCCTCCTGGCGCACTCGAGGAAACCTGGCGGCAACGGAGGAAATCATCGATCAGCGAACGGTCCAGCACGTCCCGAGAGGGAACCCAACTCCTCTCCTCAGGACCGTACCCCTCCCAATCCACTAGGTACTGATGACCACGGCCCCGAGGGCGCATGTCCAAAATCTTACGAACCCTGTAGATAGGTGCGCCCTCGACAAGGATGGGGGGAGGGACGAGCGGGGGCGCGAAGAACGGGCTTAACACAGGAGACATGGAAGACCGGGTGAACGCGACGAAGATAGCGCGGGAGAAGAAGTCGCACTGCGACAGGATTAATGACCTGAGAAATACGGAACGGACCAATGAACCGCCGGGCCAACTTGCGAGAAGCTGTCTTAAGGGGAAGGTTCTGAGTGGAGAGCCATACTCTCTGACCGCAACAATATCTAGGACTCTTGGTCCTACGCTTATTAGCGGCCCTCACAGTCTGCGCCCTATTACGGCAAAGTGCCGACCTGACCCCCTTCCAGGTGCGCTCGCAACGCTGGACAAAAGCCTGAGCGGAGGGGACGCAGGACTCGGCGAGCTGAGATGAGAACAGCGGAGGCTGGTACCCGAGGCTACTCTGAAAAGGAGATAGACCGGTAGCAGACGAAGGAAGCGAGTTGTGGGCGTACTCTGCCCAGGGGAGCTGTTCTGACCAAGACGCAGGGTTACGAAAAGAAAGACTGCGTAAAATGCGACCAACAGTCTGATTGGCCCGTTCGGCTTGACCGTTAGACTGGGGATGAAAGCCGGACGAGAGACTGACGGAAGCCCCAATCAAACGGCAAAACTCCCTCCAAAATTGAGACGTGAACTGCGGGCCTCTGTCTGAAACGACGTCTGACGGAAGGCCATGAATTCGGAAAACATTCTCGATAATGATCTGAGCCGTCTCCTTAGCAGAAGGGAGCTTAGCGAGAGGAATGAAATGAGCCGCCTTAGAGAATCTATCGACAACCGTAAGAATAACTGTCTTCCCCGCTGATGAAGGCAGTCCGGTGATAAAATCTAAAGCGATGTGAGACCACGGTCGAGAGGGAATGGGAAGCGGTCTGAGACGGCCGGCAGGAGGAGAGTTCCCAGATTTAGTCTGCGCGCAGACCGAACAAGCAGCGACAAATCGACGCGCGTCACGTTCCCGAGTGGGCCACCAGAAACGCTGGCGAATGGAAGCGAGCGTACCCGAACGCCGGGGTGGCCGGCTAACTTGGCAGAGTGGGCCCACTGAAGAACGGCCGGACGAGTAGGAACGGGAACGAACAGAAGGTTCCTAGGACAAGCTCGCGGCGACGGAGTGTGAGCGAGTGCTTGCTTTACCTGCCTCTCAATTCCCCAGACAGTCAACCCGACAACACGCCCCTCAGGGAGAATCCCCTCGGGGTCGGTGGAGACCTCAGAAGAACTGAAGAGACGAGATAAAGCATCAGGTTTGGTGTTTTTGAGCCCGGACGATAAGAAATAACAAACTCGAAACGAGCGAAAAACAGAGCCCAACGAGCCTGACGCGCATTAAGTCGTTTGGCTGAACGGATGTACTCAAGGTTCCTATGGTCAGTCCAAACGACAAAAGGAACGGTCGCCCCCTCCAACCACTGTCGCCATTCGCCTAGGGCTAAGCGGATGGCGAGCAGTTCGCGATTACCAACATCATAGTTACGTTCTGACGGCGATAAGCGATGAGAGAAAAACACGCAAGGATGGACCTTGCCGTCAGAGAGAGAGCGCTGAGAAAGAATGGCTCCCACGCCCACCTCTGACGCGTCAACCTCAACAACAAACTGTCTAGAGATGTCAGGTGTAACAAGAATAGGTGCGGATGTAAAACGATTCTTAAGAAGATCAAAAGCTCCCTGGGCGGAAACGGACCACTTAAAGCACGTCTTAACAGAAGTAAGGGCTGTGAGGGAGCTGCCACCTGACCGAAATTACGGATGAAACGACGATAGAAATTAGCGAAGCCCAGAAAGCGCTGCAGCTCGACGCGTGACTTAGGAACGGGCCAATCAATGACAGCCTGGACCTTAGCGGGATCCATCTTAATGCCCTCAGCGGAAATAACGGAACCGAGAAAAGGGACAGAGGCGGCATGAAAAGTGCACTTCTCAGCCTTCACATAAAGACAGTTCTCCAAAAGGCGCTGGAGGACGTGTCGCACGTGCTGAACATGAATCGGGAGAGACGGTGAAAAAATCAGGATATCGTCCATGTAAACGAAAACAAAAATGTTCAGCATGTCTCTCAGGACGTCGTTAACTAGTGCCTGAAAGACAGCTGGAGCGTTAACGAGGCCGAAAGGAAGAACCCGGTATTCAAAGTGACCTAACGGAGTGTTAAACGCCGTCTTCCACTCGTCCCCTCCCTGATGCGCACGAGATGGTAGGCGTTACGAAGGTCCAATTTGGTGAAAAACCTGGCTCCCTGCAGGATCTCGAAGGCTGAAGACATAAGAGGAAGCGGATAACGATTCTTAACTGTTATGTCATTCAGCCCTCGATAATCCACGCATGGGCGCAGGGACCCGTCCTTCTTCTGAACAAAAAAAAACCCCGCTCCGGCGGGAGAGGAGGAGGAGACTATGGTACCGGCGTCGAGCGAAACAGACAAATAATCCTCGAGAGCCTTACGTTCGGGAGCCGACAGAGAGTATAATCTACCCCGGGGGAGTAGTTCCCGGAAGGAGATCAATACTACAGTCATACGACCGGTGTGGAGGGAGAGAAGTGGCCTTGGAACGACTGAACACCGTGCGCAGATCGTGATACTCCTCCGGCACCCCTGTCAAATCGCCAGGCTCCTCCTGTGAAGAAGAGACAGAGGAAACAGGAGGGATAGCAGACATTAAACAGGTCACATGACAAGAAACATTCCAGGATAGGATAGTATTACTAGACCAATTAATAGAAGGGTTATGGCGCACTAGCCAGGGATGACCCAAAACAACAGGTGTAAAAGGTGAACGAAAAATTAAAAAAGAAATGGTTTCGCTATGATTACCAGAGACAGTGAGGGTTAAAGGCAGCGTCTCACGCTGAATCTTGGGGAGAGAACTACCATCTAAAGCGAACAAGGCCGTGGGCTCCCTAACTGTCTGAGAGGAATGTCATGTTCCCGAGCCCAGGTCTCGTCCATAAAACAGCCCTCCGCCCCAGAGTCTATCAAGGCACTGCAGGAAGCAGATGAACCGGGCCAGCGGAGATGGACCGGAAAGGTAGTGCGTGATCCTGAAGGAGAGACCTGAGTAGTTGCGCTCACCAGTAGCCCTCCTCTTACTGATGAGCTCTGGCTTTTACTGGGCATGAGGTGACAAAATGACCAGCGGAGCCGCAGTAGAGACAGAGGCGATTGGTGATTCTCCGTTCCCTCTCCTTGGCCGAGATGCGGATACCCCCCAGCTGCATAGGCTCAGCATCCGAGCCGGCGGAGGAGGGTGGCAGTGATGCGGCAGGTGGCAGTGATGTGGAGAGGGGAGCAACGGAGAACGCGAACTCCTTTCCACGAGCTCGGCGACGAAGATCAAACCGTCGCTCTATGCGAATAGCGAGAGCTATTAAGGAGTCCAGACTGGAAGGAACCTCCCGGGAGAGGATCTCATCCTTAACCTCGACGAGGAGACCCTCCAGAAAACGAGCGAGCAAAGCCGGCTCGTTCCAGTCACTAGAGGCAGCGAGAGTGCGAAACTCAATAGAATAATCCGTTATGGATCGATTCCCCTGACATAGGGAAGACAGGGCCCTGGAAGCCTCCTCCCCAAAAACAGAACGGTCAAAAACCCGTATCATCTCCTCCTTAAAGTCCTGATACTGGTTAATACACTCAGCCCTCGCCTCCCAGATTGCCGTGCCCCACTCACGCGCCCGTCCGGTAAGGAGAGAAATGACGTAGGCGATGCGGGCTGCGCTCCTGGAGTAAGTGTTGGGCTGGAGAGAGAACACCACATCACACTGAGTGAGGAATGAGCGGCACTCAGTGGGCTCCCCAGAGTAACACGGCGGGTTGTTGATCCTGGGCTCCGGAGACTCGGAAACCCTGGAAGTGGGCGGTGGATCGAGGTGGAGTTGGTGAACCTGTCTTGTGAGGTCGTAGACTTGGACGGCCAGGGTCTCAACGGCATGTCGAGCAGCAGACAATTCCTCCTCGTGTCTGCCTAGCATCGCTCCCTGGATCTCGACGGCGGAGTGAAAAGGGTCCGGAGCCACTGGGTCCATTCTTGGTCAGATTCTTCTGTTATGTACTTGAGTGAAGACCCAAAAGCGGTTTTAACAGAAAACAGAGTTCTTTAATGAAAAAACAGGAATGGCATAAATCCTCTTCCGACGTTGTATAGTGCAGGATGCACCTGCCAGGCCGACTCCGACAGGATAGGACAAGGTGGAAGCAAACGAGACGCTAGCTTGCTTCTGGCATGAAAAACACAAACAAGAATCTGACACTGAAAGTAGCAGGAACAGAGAGAGAAATAGAGACCTAATCAGAGGAGAAAGAGAGAACAGGTGCGAAAGGATGAATGAGCTAGTTAGGGGAGATGTAGAACAGCTGAAGAAGGAGAGACAGAGAAGGTAACCTAATAAGACCAGCAGAGAGAGACAGAGTGAAGAGAAAGGACAGGAACAGACATAATAAGACATGACAAAATATGTCTCTCTAATATGGTCATACATTGGGCAGGAGGTTAGAAAGTGCAGCTCAGTTTCCACCTCATTTTGTGGGCAGTGAGCACATAGCCTGTCTTCTCTTGAGAGCCATGTCTGCCTACGGCGGCCTTTCTCAATAGCAAGGCTATGCTCGCTGAGTCTGTACATAGTCAAAGCTTTCCTTAATTTTGGGTCAGTCACAGTGGTCAGGTATTCTGCCGCTGTGTACTCTCTGTTTAGGGCCAAATAGCATTCTAGTTTGCTCTGTTTTTTTGTTAATTCTTTCCAATGTGTCAAGTAATTATCTTTTTGTTTTCTCATGATTTGGTTGGGTCTAATTGTGCTTCTGTCCTGGGGCTCTGTAGGGTGTGTTTGTGAACAGAGCCCCAGGACCAGCTTGCTTAGGGGACTCTTCTCCACGTTCATCTCTCTGTAGGTGATGGCTTTGTTGTGGAAGGTTTGGGAATCGCTTCCTTTTAGGTGGTTATATGAATTTAACAGCTCTTTTCTGAATTTTGATAATTAGTGGGTATCGGCCTAATTCTGCTCTGCATGCATTATTTGGTGTTCTACGTTGTACACGGAGGATTTTTTTGCAGAATTCTGCGTGCAGAGTCTCAATTTGGTGTTTGTCCCATTTTTGTGAAGTCTTGGTTGGTGAGCGGACCCCAGACCTCACAACCATAAAGGGCAATGGGCTCTATGACTGATTCAAGTATTTTTAGCCAGATTCTAATTGGTATGTTGAAATTTATGTTCCTTTTGATGGCATAGAATGCCCTTCTTGCCTTGTCTCTCAGATCGTTCACAGCTTTGTGGAAGTTACCTGTGGCGCTGATGTTTAGGCCAAGGTATGTATAGTTTTTTGTGTGCTCTAGGGCAACAGTGTCTAGATGGAATTTGTATTTGTGGTCCTGGTGACTGGACCTTTTTTGGAACACCATTATTTTGGTCTTACTGAGATTTACTGTCAGGGCCCAGGTCTGACAGAATCTGTGCATAAGATCTAGGTGCTGCTGTAGGCCCTCCTTGGTTGGTGACAGAAGTACCAGATCATCAGCAAACAGCAGACATTTGACTTTGGATTCTAGTAGGTTGAGGCCGGGTGCTTCAGACTTTTCTAGTGCCCGCGCCAGTTCGTTGATATATATGTTGAAGAGGGTGGGGCATAAGCTGCATCCCTGTCTAATCCCATGACCCTGTGTGAAGAAATTTGTGTGTTTTTTGCCAATTTTAACCGCCCACTTGTTGTTTGTGTACATGGATTTTATGATGTCGTTTATGATGCTCTCTCTCTCTATCCCCCTCCCTCTCTCAGAGAGAGAGATTTACTGTCAGGACCCAGATCTGAGAATGACAACATTCCCTCCCCAATACGCCGCCCCCCCCCCCCAGCTCTGTCTCATGCTGGGTATGTACATAGTCAATGGTAGGCTTCGAGGGGACTCCTATGGTAGGTACACCTATAGCTCATCTCTTGGCAGTAGTACTGTAGACTACTTCATCACTGAACTCCACCCAGAGTCTCTCTTAGCGTTCACAGTCAGTCCACTGGCACCCCTATCAGATCACAGCAAAATCACACTCTAATTGAACAGAGCTTTGCTCAACCAAAGCCAAAGGATTTGAATAATATTAAGAAATGCTATAGATGGAAGGAGAGTAATATGGAAATCTACCAACAAATAATTGGGCAACAACAAATTCAATACCTTTTAGACAACTTCCCAGACAAAACGTTCCACTGTAATAGTGAAGGTGTAAAATTGGCAGTAGAACATCTCAACAGTATATCTAACCTCTCAGCTTCCCTATCAGATCTAAACATCTCAAATAGAAAACCGAAGAAAATGAACAGCAATGACAAATGATTTGATGAAGAAAAAAAAAACTAAGAAAGAAATTGAGAAGCCTGTCCATCCAAAAACATGGAGACCCAGAAAAACTGAGTCTACACCTTCAAAGGGATTTAGCTTAAGCCCCACCCTCTTCAATATATATAATCGAATTGCTGAGGCCACTAGAACAGTCTGCAGCACATGGCCTCACCTTACTAGAATCTGAAGTCAAATGTCTACTGTTTGCTGATGATCTGGTGCTTCCGTCACCAATCAAGGAGGGCCTAATCCAGAAAAGATCCGTTAAATTCTAAAACCACCTAAAAGGAAGCGATTCCCAAACCTTCCATAACAAAGCCATCACCTACAGAGAGATGAATCTGGAGAAGAGTCCCCTAAGCAAGCTGGTCCTGGGGCTCTGTTCACAAATACAAACACACCCCACAGAGCCCCAGGACAGCAACACAATTAGACCCAAACAAATCATGAGAAAATAAAAAGATTATTACATGACACATTGGAAAGAATTATCAAAAAAACAGAGCAAACTAGAATGCTATTTGGCCCTAAACAGAGAGTAGAGAGTGACAGAATACTTGACCACTGTGACTGACCCAAATTTAAGGAAAGCTTTGACTATGTAAAGACTCAGTGAGCATAGCCTTGCTTTTGAGAGAGGCCGCCGTAGGCCGATCTGGGTCTCAGGAGAAGACAGGCTATGTGCTCACTGCCCACAAAATGAGGTGGAAACTGAGTTGCACTTCCTAACCTCCTGCCAAATGTATGACCATATTAGAGACACATATTCCCTGAAATTGCACAGATCCACATTTTGAAAACAAACCCTATTCTGATGAACTCCCATATCTACTGGGTGAAAAGCCAGTGTGACATCACAGCAGAAAGATTTGTGACCTGTTGCCACAAGAAAAGGGCAACTAGTCAAGAACAAACACCATTGTAAATACTACCCATAATTTATGTTTATTTATTTTCCCTTTTGTACTTTAAACATTGGTACACCATTACAACACTGTATATATACATAATATGACATTTGAAATGTATTTATTCTTTTGGAACTTCTGTGAGTGTAATGTGTACTGTTCATTTTTGTTTTCTTCACTTTTGGAGATTATCTACTTCACTTGCTTTGACAATGTTAACACAGATTTCCCATGCCAATAAAGCCCATTAAATTGAAATTGAATTGAGAGAGAGAGAAAGCAGTGACAGGCCACAGAAATTAGTCACATTGTTTTTGAAAGAGTGAGTGGTAGAACAAAGCTGCTGTTTCCTTGTAGATAATATCTTCAAGGTCTTGACTCCTCCCTGTTGTTACCATGTTCTGGTCCCTGTTTCCTTGGTAGATAATATCTTCAAGGTGTCATGCCCTGACAGTAGAGAGCTTTATATTTCTCTATTTTGGTATGGTCAGGGTGTGATTTGGGTGGGCATTCTGTTCCTTTTTCTATGATTTGTATTTCTGTGGCCGGGTGTGGTTCTCAATCAGAGGCAGCTGTCTATCATTGTCTCTGATTGAGAACCATACTTTGGTAGCCTTTTCACCACCTGTATTTGTGGGTAGTTGTCCATGTATAGTTGCCTGTGAGCACTACGTTGGCTACACATTTTCGTTTTGATGTTTATTGTTTTGTTGGTGACATCTTATAATAAAGAAGTATGTATGCTCACCACGCCGCGCTTTGGTCCCTGGTTCCACCTTAGACGATCGCGACACACGGTCTTGACACCTCCCTGCTTTTACCATGTCCCTCTTCTCCTCCTCCTTCCTCCTCTTAAAATATACTTTTATTCAGTGGATCTGTCAAGTATAAACACCATGGGACCACACAGCCTTCATACCGCTCAGGAATGAGACGCGTTCTGTCTCCTAGAGATGAACGTACATTGGTGCGAAAAGTGCAAATCAATCCCAGAACAACAGCAAAGGACTTTGTGAAGATCCTGGAGGAAACGGGTACAACATTTTCTATATCCACAGTAAATCGAGTCCTATATCGACATAATCTGAAAGGCCGCACAAGAAGCCACTGCTCCAAAACCGCAAATAAAAAGCCAGACTACAGTTTGCAACTGCACATGGGGACAAAGATCGTACTTTTTGGAGAAATGTCCTCTGGACTGATGAAACAAAAATAGAACTGTTTGGCCGTAATAACCATTGTTTTGTTTCGAGGAAAACGGGGGAGGCTTGCAAGCCGAAGAACACCATCCCAACCGTGAAGCACGTGGTGGCAGCATCATGTTGTGTGGGTGCTTTGCTGCAGGAGGGACTAGTGCACTTCACAAAATAGATGGCATCACGAGGGAAGAAAATGATGTGGATATATTGAAGCAACATCTCAAGACATCAGTCAGGAAGTTAAAGCTTGGTTGCAAATGGTTTTTCCAAATGGACAATGACCCCAAACATACTTCCAAAGTTGTGGCAAGATGGCTTAAGGACAACAAAGTCAAGGTATTGGAGTGGCCATCACAAAGCCCTGACCTCAATCCCTTAGAAAATTTGTTGGCAGAACTGAAAAAGCATAAAGCATGTGCGAGCAAGGAGGCCTACAAACCTGACTCAGTTACACCAGCTCTGTCAGGAGGAATGTGCCAAAATTCACCCAACTTACTGTGGGAAGCTTGTGGAAGGCTACCCGAAATGTTTGACCCAAGTTAAACAATTTAAAGACAATGCTACCAAATATTATTTGAGTGTATGTATACTTCTGCCCCCACTGGGAATGTGATGAAAGAAATTAAAGCTGAAATAAATCATTCTCTCTACTATTATTCTGACATTTCACATTCTTAAAATAAAGTGGTGATCCTAACTGACCTAAGACAGGGAATTATTACTAGGATTAAATGTCAGGATTTGTGTAAAACTGAGTTTAAATGTGTTTGGCTAAGGTGTATGTAAACTTCCGACTTACAAAAGTATTCATCCCCTTGACGTTTTTTCTATTTAGTTACATTACAACCTTTAATTTGAATGGATTTTTATTTGGATTTCATGTAATGGACATACACAAAATACTCCAAATATCATGATGTGAAATGAAAAAAATAACTTGTTTCAATAAATGTCCCCGAACAAACTACGGTAAAGTGATGCTTGCATATGTATTCACCCCCTTTGCTATGAAGCCCCTCCCCTTTGCTATGAAGCCCCTCCCCTTTGCATTGAAGCCCCTAAATCAGATCTGGTGCGAACAATTACCTTCAGAAGTCACATATTTAGTTCAATAAAGTCCACCTGTGTGCAATCTAAGTGTCACATGATCTGTCACAAAGTTGTGGAGAAGTACAGATCAGGGTTGGGTTATAAAAAAATATCTTAAACTTTGAACATCCCACGGAGCACCACTAAATCCATTATTAAAACAAGGAAAGAATATTGCACCACAACAAACCTGCCAAGTGAGGGCCGCCCACCAAAACCCATAGTTTAGCATAGTTTAAGAACAACACTGAACAAGAGCATTGCGATACCTCCCTTTCTATCTTTCTGTCTCTCTTTCTCTGCCCTGAAAACATTGATGTGACCTTACAATGGTATTTCTCTACTCACCCAACCTAGTACAGTATAGTTCCCTCTGGGGATGTGTGTGAGTCCAGTGCAGATATCTGTTATCCTGATCTGTTATCCCCTGACTGTTGTCCTCCGATCTGTTATCCCCTGATCTGTTATCCCCTGACTGTTGTCCTCCGATCTGTTATCCCCTGACTGTTGTCCTCCGATCTGTTATCCCGATCTGTTATCCCCTGATCTGTTATCCCGATCTGTTATCCCGATCTGTTATCCCCTGATCTGTTATCCCGATCTGTTATCCCCTGACTGTTATCCTGATCTGTTATCAAATCTAATCTAATCAAATCAAATGTATTTATATAGCCCTTCGTACATCAGCTGATATCTCAAAGTGCTGTACAGAAACCCAGCCTAAAACCCCAAACAGCAAGCAATGCAGGTGTAGAAGCACGGTGGCTAGGAAAAACTCCCTAGAAAGGCCAAAACCTAGGAAGAAACCTAGAGAGGAACCAGGCTATGTGGGGTGGCCAGTCCTCTTCTGGCTGTGCCGGGTAGAGATTATAACAGAACATGACCAAGATGTTCAAATGTTCATAAATGACCAGCAAGGCAGAACAGTTGAAACTGGAGCAGCAGCACGGCCAGGTGGACTGGGGACAGCAAGGAGTCATCATGTCAGGTAGTCCTGGGGCATGGTCCTAGGGCTCAGGTCCTCTGAGAGAGAGAAAGAGAGAGAGAAGAAGAGAATTAGAGAACGCACACTTAGATTCACACAGGACACCGAATTGGACAGGAGAAGTACTCCACATATAACAAACTGACCCCAGCCCCCCGACATATAAACTACTGCAGCATAAGTACTGGAGGCTGAGACAGGATGGGTCAGGAGACACTGTGGCCCCACCCGAGGACACCCCCGGACAGGGCCAAACAGGAAGGATATAACCCCACCCACTTTGCCAAAGCACAGCCCCCACACCACTAGAGGGATATCTTCAACCACCAACTTACCATCCTGAGACAAAGCTGAGTATAGCCCGCAAAGATCTCCGCCATGGCACAACACAACGGGGGGTGCCGACCCAGACAGGATGACCACATCAGTGAATCAACCCACTCAGGTGACGCACCCCTTCCAGGGACGGCATGAGAGGGCCCCAGTAAGCCAGTGACTCAGCCCCTGTAATAGGGTTAGAGGCAGAGAATCCCAGTGGAAAGAGGGGAACCGGCCAGGCAGAGACAGCAAGGGTGGTTCGTTGCTCCAGAGCTTTTCCGTTCACCCTCCCACTCCTGGGCCAGACTACACTCAATCATATGACCCACTGAAGAGATGAGTCTTCAGTAAAAACTTAAAGGTTGAGACCGAGTTTGCGTCTCTGACATGGGTAGGCAGACCGTTCCATAAAAATGGAGCTCTATAGGAGAAAGCCCTGCCTCCAGCTGTTTGCTTAGAAATTCTAGGGACAATTAGGAGGCCTGCGTCTTGTGACCGTAGCGTACGTGTAGGTATGTACGGCAGGACCAAATCAGAGAGATAGGTAGGAGAAAGCCCATGTAATGCTTTGTAGGTTAGCAGTAAAACCTTGAAATCAGCCCTTGCTTTGACAGGAAGCCAGTGTAGGGAGGCTAGCACTGGAATAATATGATCAAATTTTTTGGTTCTAGTCAGGATTCTAGCAGCCGTATTTAGCACTAACTGAAGTTTATTTAGTGCTTTATCCGGGTAGCCGGAAAGTAGAGCATTGCAGTAGTCTAACCTAGAAGTGACAAAAGCATGGATTAATTTTTCTGCATCATTTTTGGACAGAAAGTTTCTGATTTTTGCAATGTTACGTAGATGGAAAAAAGCTGTCCTTGAAATCGTCTTGATATGTTCTTCAAAAGAGAGATCAGGGTCCAGAGTAACGCCGAGGTCCTTCACAGTTTTATTTGAGACGACTGTACAACCATTAAGATTAATTGTCAGATTCAACAGAAGATCTCTTTGTTTCTTGGGACCTAGAACAAGCATCTCTGTTTTGTCCGAGTTTAAAAGTAGAAAGTTTGCAGCCATCCACTTCCTTATGTCTGAAACACATGCTTCTAGCAAGGACAATTTTGGGGCTTCACCATGTTTCATTGAAATGTACAGCTGTGTGTCATCCGCATAGCAGTGAAAGTTAACATTATGTTTTTGAATAACATCCCCAAGAGGTAAAATATATAGTGAAAACAATCTTGATCTGTTATCCCCCGATCTGTTATCCTGATCTGCTATCCTGATCTGTTATCCCCTGATCTGCTATCCTGATCTGTTATCCCCTGATCTGTTATCCTGATCTGTTATCCCCTGATCTGTTATCCTGATCTGTTATCCTGATCTGTTATCCCCTGATCTGCTATCCTGATCTGTTATCCTGATCTGTTATCCTGATCTGCTATCCTGATCTGTTATCCTGATCTGTTATCCTGATCTGTTATCCCCTGATCTGCTATCCTGATCTGTTATCCTGATCTGTTATCCTGATCTGCTATCCTGATCTGTTATCCTGATCTGTTATCCTGATCTGTTATCCTGATCTGTTATCCTGATCTGTTATCCTGATCTGCTATCCCCTGATCTGTTATCCTGATCTGTTATCCTGATCTGTTATCCCCTGATCTGTTATCCTGATCTGTTATCCTGATCTGCTATCCTGATCTGTTATCCCCTGATCTGTTATCCTGATCTGTTATCCCCTGATCTGTTATCCTGATCTGTTATCCTGATCTGTTATCCCCTGATCTGTTATCCTGATCTGTTATCCTGATCTGTTATCCTGATCTGTTATCCCGATCTGTTATCCCCTGATCTGTTATCCTGATCTGTTATCCTGATCTGTTATCCCCTGATCTGTTATCCTGATCTGTTATCCCCTGATCTGTTATCCCCTGATCTGTTATCCTGATCTGTTATCCTGATCTGTTATCCCCTGATCTGTTATCCCCTGATCTGTTATCCCCTGATCTGTTATCCTGATCTGTTATCCTGATCTGTTATCCCGATCTGTTATCCCCTCATCTGTTATCCTGATCTGTTATCCTGATCTGTTATCCCCTGATCTGTTATCCTGATCTGTTATCCTGATCTGTTATCCCCTGATCTGTTATCCCCTGATCTGTTATCCTGATCTGCTATCCTGATCTGTTATCCTGATCTGTTATCCCCTGATCTGTTATCCTGATCTGTTATCCCCTGATCTGTTATCCCCTGATCTGTTATCCTGATCTGTTATCCTGATCTGTTATCCCCTGATCTGTTATCCCCTGATCTGTTATCCCCTGATCTGCTATCCTGATCTGTTATCCCCTGATCTGTTATCCCCTGATCTGTTATCCTGATCTGCTATCCTGATCTGTTATCCTGATCTGTTATCCTGATCTGTTATCCCCTGATATGTTATCCCCTGATCTGTTATCCTGCTCTGTTATCCCCTGATCTGTTATCCCCTGATCTGTTATCCCCTGATCTGTTATCCTGATCTGTTATCCCCTGATCTGTTATCCCCTGATCTGTTATCCCCTGATCTGTTATCCTGCTCTGTTATCCCCTGATCTGTTATCCCCTGATCTGTTATCCTGATCTGCTATCCTGATCTGTTATCCTGATCTGTTATCCTGATCTGTTATCCCCTGATCTGTTATCCTGATCTGTTATCCCCTGATCTGTTATCCTGATCTGTTATCCCCTGATCTGTTATCCCCTGATCTGTTATCCTGATCTGTTATCCCCTGATCTGTTATCCCCTGATCTGTTATCCCCTGATCTGTTATCCTGCTCTGTTATCCCCTGATCTGTTATCCCCTGATCTGTTATCCTGCTCTGTTATCCCCTGATCTGTTATCCTGATCTGTTATCCCCTGATCTGTTATCCCCTGATCTGTTATCCTGATCTGTTATCCCCTGACTGTTATCCTGATCTGTTATCCTGATCTGTTATCCCCTGATCTGTTATCCTGATCTGTTATCCTGATCTGTTATCCCCTGACTGTTATCCTGATCTGTTATCCCCTGATCTGTTATCCTGATCTGTTATCCCCTGATCTGTTATCCTGATCTGTTATCCCCTGATCTGTTATCCTGATCTGTTATCCCCTGATCTGTTATCCCCTGATCTGTTATCCCCTGATCTGTTATCCTGATCTGTTATCCCCTGATCTGTTATCCTGATCTGTTATCCCCTGATCTGTTATCCCCTGATATGTTATCCTGATCTGTTATCCTGATCTGTTATCCTGATCTGTTATCCTGATCTGTTATCCCCTGATCTGTTATCCCCTGATCTGTTATCCCCTGACTGTTCTCCCGATCTGTTATCCCCTGATCTGTTATCCCCTGATCTGTTATCCTGATCTGTTATCCCCTGATCTGTTATCCCCTGATCTGTTATCCCCTGATCTGTTATCCCCTGATCTGTTATCCCCTGATCTGTTATCCTGATCTGTTATCCCCTGATCTGTTATCCCCTGATCTGTTATCCTGCTCTGTTATCCCCTGATCTGTTATCCCCTGATCTGTTATCCCCTGATCTGTTATCCCCTGATCTGTTATCCTGATCTGTTATCCCCTGATCTGTTATCCCCTGATCTGTTATCCCCTGATCTGTTATCCTGATCTGTTATCCCCTGATCTGTTATCCTGCTCTGTTATCCCCTGATCTGTTATCCCCTGATCTGTTATCCTGATCTGTTATCCCCTGATCTGTTATCCTGATCTGTTATCCCCTGATCTGTTATCCCCTGATCTGTTATCCTGATCTGTTATCCCCTGATCTGTTATCCCCTGATCTGTTATCCTGATCTGTTATCCCCTGATCTGCTATCCTGATCTGTTATCCTGATCTGTTATCCCCTGATCTGTTATCCCCTGATCTGTTATCCCCTGATCTGCTATCCCCTGATCTGTTATCACAATCTGTTATCCCCTGATCTGTTATCCTGATCTGTTATCCCCTGATCTGTTATCCCCTGATCTGTTATCCTGATCTGTTATCCCCTGATCTGTTATCCCCTGATCTGTTATCCTGATCTGTTATCCCCTGATCTGTTATCCCCTGATCTGTTATCCTGATCTGTTATCCCCTGATCTGTTATCCCCTGATCTGTTATCCTGATCTGTTATCCCCTGATCTGTTATCCCCTGATCTGTTATCCTGATCTGTTATCCCCTGATCTGTTATCCCCTGATCTGTTATCCTGATCTGTTATCCCCTGATCTGTTATCCCCTGATCTGTTATCCTGATCTGTTATCCCCTGATCTGTTATCCTGATCTGTTATCCCCTGATCTGTTATCCTGATCTGTTATCCCCTGATCTGTTATCCCCTGATCTGTTATCCCCTGATCTGTTATCCCCTGATCTGTTATCCTGATCTGTTATCCCCTGATCTGTTATCCCCTGATCTGTTATCCCCTGATCTGTTATCCTGATCTGTTATCCCCTGATCTGTTATCCTGCTCTGTTATCCCCTGATCTGTTATCCCCTGATCTGTTATCCCCTGATCTGTTATCCTGATCTGTTATCCCCTGATCTGTTATCCTGATCTGTTATCCCCTGATCTGTTATCCTGATCTGTTATCCCCTGATCTGTTATCCCCTGATCTGTTATCCTGATCTGTTATCCCCTGATCTGTTATCCTGATCTGTTATCCCCTGATCTGTTATCCCCTGATCTGTTATCCCCTGATCTGTTATCCCCTGATCTGTTATCCCCTGATCTGTTATCCCCTGATCTGTTATCCTGATCTGTTATCCCCTGATCTGTTATCCCGATCTGTTATCCCCTGATCTGTTATCCTGATCTGTTATCCCCTGATCTGTTATCCTGATCTGTTATCCCCTGATCTGTTATCCTGATCTGTTATCCCCTGATCTGTTATCCCCTGATCTGTTATCCTGATCTGTTATCCCCTGATCTGCTATCCTGATCTGTTATCCTGATCTGTTATCCCCTGATCTGTTATCCCCTGATCTGTTATCCCCTGATCTGCTATCCCCTGATCTGTTATCACAATCTGTTATCCCCTGATCTGTTATCCTGATCTGTTATCCCCTGATCTGTTATCCCCTGATCTGTTATCCTGATCTGTTATCCCCTGATCTGTTATCCCCTGATCTGTTATCCTGATCTGTTATCCCCTGATCTGTTATCCCCTGATCTGTTATCCTGATCTGTTATCCCCTGATCTGTTATCCTGATCTGTTATCCCCTGATCTGTTATCCCCTGATCTGTTATCCTGATCTGTTATCCCCTGATCTGTTATCCCCTGATCTGTTATCCTGATCTGTTATCCCCTGATCTGTTATCCCCTGATCTGTTATCCTGATCTGTTATCCCCTGATCTGTTATCCCCTGATCTGTTATCCTGATCTGTTATCCCCTGATCTGTTATCCTGATCTGTTATCCCCTGATCTGTTATCCTGATCTGTTATCCACTGATCTGTTATCCCCTGATCTGTTATCCCCTGATCTGTTATCCTGATCTGTTATCCCCTGATCTGTTATCCCCTGATCTGTTATCCTGATCTGTTATCCCCTGATCTGTTATCTCCTGATCTGTTATCCCCTGATCTGTTATCCCCTGATCTGTTATCCCGATCTGTTATCCTGATCTGTTATCCCCTGATCTGTTATCCTGATCTGTTATCCCCTGATCTGTTATCCTGATCTGTTATCCCCTGATCTATTATCCCCTGATCTGCTATCCTGATCTGTTATCCCCTGATCTGTTATCCCCTGATCTGTTATCCCCTGATCTGTTATCCTGATCTGTTATCCTGATCTGTTATCCCCTGATCTGCTATCCTGATCTGTTATCCCCTGATCTGTTATCCTGATCTGCTATCCCCTGATCTGTTATCCCGATCTGTTATCCCCTGATCTGTTATCCCCTGATCTGTTATCCTGATCTGTTATCCCCTGATCTGTTATCCTGATCTGTTATCCCCTGATCTGTTATCCTGATCTGCTATCCCCTGATCTGTTATCCCCTGATCTGTTATCCTGATCTGTTATCCCCTGATCTGTTATCCCGATCTGTTATCCTGATCTGTTATCCTGATCTGTTATCCCCTGATCTGTTATCCCCTGATCTGCTATCCTGATCTGTTATCCCCTGATCTGTTATCCCCTGATCTGTTATCCCCTGATCTGCTATCCTGATCTGTTATCCTGATCTGTTATCCCCTGATCTGTTATCCTGATCTGTTATCCCCTGATCTGTTATCCCCTGATCTGTTATCCTGATCTGTTATCCCCTGATCTGTTATCCCCTGATCTGTTATCCCCTGATCTGCTATCCTGATCTGTTATCCCCTGATCTGTTATCCCCTGATCTGTTATCCCCTGATCTGTTATCCTGATCTGTTATCCCCTGATCTGTTATCCTGATCTGTTATCCTGATCTGTTATCCCCTGATCTGTTATCCTGATCTGTTATCCTGATCTGTTATCCTGATCTGTTATCCTGATCTGTTATCCCCTGATCTGCTATCCTGATCTGTTATCCTGATCTGTTATCCTGATCTGTTATCCCCTGATCTGTTATCCCCTGATCTGTTATCCTGATCTGTTATCCCCTGATCTGTTATCCTGATCTGTTATCCCCTGATCTGTTATCCTGATCTGTTATCCCCTGATCTGTTATCCTGATCTGTTATCCTGATCTGTTATCCCCTGATCTGTTATCCCCTGATCTGTTATCCCCTGATCTGTTATCCCCTGATCTGTTATCCTGCTCTGTTATCCCCTGATCTGTTATCCCCTGATCTGCTATCCTGATCTGTTATCCCCTGATCTGTTATCCCCTGATCTGTTATCCCCTGATCTGTTATCCTGATCTGTTATCCCCTGATCTGTTATCCCCTGATCTGTTATCCCCCGATCTGTTATCCTGATCTGTTATCCCCTGATCTGTTATCTCCTGATCTGTTATCCCCTGATCTGTTATCCCCTGATCTGTTATCCCCTGATCTGTCATCCCGATCTGTTATCCCCTGATCTGTTATCCCGATCTGTTATCCCCTGATCTGTTATCCTGCTCTGTTATCCCCTGGTCTATCAACATAACAGCCAAGATGCTCTCTCTCCAAGTCTATCAACATAACAGCCAAGATGCTCTCTCCAAGTCTATCAACATAACAGCCAAGATGCTCTCTCTCCAAGTCTATCAACATAGCAGCCAAGATGCTCTCTCCAAGTCTATCAACATAACAGCCAAGATGCTCTCTCTCCAAGTCTATCAACATAACATCCAAGATGCTCTCTCTCCAAGTCTATCAACATAGCAGCCAAGATGCTCTCTCTCCAAGTCTATCAACATAACAGCCAAGATGCTCTCTCTCCAAGTCTATCAACATAACAGCCAAGATGCTCTCTCTCCAAGTCTATCAACATAACAGCCAAGATGCTCTCTCCAAGTCTATCAACATAACAGCCAAGATGCTCTCTCTCCAAGTCAATCAACATAACAGCCAAGATGCTCTCTCTCCAAGTCTATCAACATAACAGCCAAGATGCTCTCTCTCCAAGTCAATCAACATAACAGCCAAGATGCTCTCTCTCCAAGTCTATCAACATAACAGTGCTCTCTCTCCAAGTCTATCAACATAACAGCCAAGATGCTCTCTCTCCAAACATAACAGTCTCTCTCCAAGTCATCAACATAACAGCCAAGATGCTCTCTCTCCAAGTCTATCAACATAACCCCTGATGCTCAAGATCAACATAACTCTCTCTCCAAGTCTATCAACATAACAGCCAAGATGCTCTCTCTCCAAGTCTATCAACTCTTCTCCTGATATCACAGCCAAGATGCTCTCTCTCCAAGTCTATCAACATAACAGCCAAGATGCTCTCTCTCCAAGTCTATCAACATAACAGTGCTCTCTCTCCAAGTCTATCAACATAACAGCCAAGATGCTCTCTCTCCTATCAACATAACATAAGATCTCTCTCCTCTAACATCTATCAACATAACAGCCAAGATGCTCTCTCTCCAAGTCTATCAACATAACAGCCAAGATGCTCTCTCCAAGTCTATCAACATAACAGCCAAGATGCTCTCTCTCCAAGTCTATCAACATAACAGCCAAGATCAACATAACAGCCAAGATGCTCTCTCTCCAAGTCTATCCAAGTCTATCAACATAACAGCCAAGATGCTCTCTCTCCAAGTCTATCAACATAACAGCCAAGATGCTCTCTTATCCCATAACAGCCAAGATCTATCCCCTATCAACATAACAGCCAAGATGCTCTCCCCAAGTCTATCAACATAACAGCCAAGATGCTCTCTCTCCAAGTCAATCAACATAACAGCCAAGACGCTCTCTCTCCAAGTCTATCAACATAACAGCCAAGATGCTCTCTCTCCAAGTCTATCAACATAACAGCCAAGATGCTCTCTCTCCAAGTCAATCAACATAACAGCCAAGACGCTCTCTCTCCAAGTCTATCAACATAACAGCCAAGATGCTCTCTCTCCAAGTCTATCAACATAACAGCCAAGATGCTCTCTCTCAAGTCTATCAACATAACAGCCAAGATGCTCTCTCTCCAAGTCTATCAACATAACAGCCAAGATGCTCTCTCCAAGTCTATCAACATAACAGCCAAGATGCTCTCTCCAAGTCTATCAACATAACATCCAAGATGCTCTCTCTCCAAGTCTATCAACATAACAGCCAAGATGCTCTCTCTCCAAGTCTATCAACATAACAGCCAAGATGCTCTCTCTCCAAGTCTATCAACATAACAGCCAAGATGCTCTCTCTCCAAGTCTATCAACAGTTAAATTACCTCATCTTCCTCTCCACTTTCTCCAGCAGTATTGACCGTTCATTGGCCACTACATTTTCAGTATTCAATTGGTCACTGTCACCATGCAGTGGAAATCAAGTCCAGGTGAAATCAAGGTACTGACAGCAAAAAAAAACTTCTACATAAATCATTAACATGTCCTTGAAATGAACCTTTAGATTTCCTCTTTAATCCGTATCGCTCAAGAGTTACAGATTCCGTTAAATAAATGTAAAGGTCATTTCCAATTGAGCCGACATATGCAGCGTTTACCATGAATGTAATGTCCGCTAACGAGACAGACAGAGAGACACTTCTGTATGTGTGATGTCTACTGTTAATTTTTATTGTTTATTTCACTTTATATATTATCTACCTTACTTGCTTTGGCAATGGTAACACATGTTACCCATGCCAATAAAGCCCCTTGAATTGAATTGAATGAAATTGAATTTGAGAGAGAGAGAGATAGAGACAGACAGACAGACAGAGAGAGATAGAGACAGACAGACAGAGAGAGATAGAGACAGACAGACAGAGAGAGATAGAGACAGAGAGAGAGAGATAGACAGACAGAGTGAGATAGAGACAGACAGACAGAGTGAGATAGAGACAGACAGAGAGAGAGAGAGATAGAGACAGACAGACAGAGAGAGATAGAGACAGATAGACAGAGAGACATAGAGACAGACAGACAGAGAGAGATAGAGACAGACAGACAGAGAGAGATAGACAGACAGAGAGAGAGATAGGGACAGACAGACAGAGAGAGATAGAGACAGACAGACAGACAGAGAGAGATAGAGACAGATTGACAGAGAGAGATAGAGACAGATAGAGACAGATAGACAGAGAGAGATAGAGACAGACAGGGAGAGATAGAGACAGACAGACAGACAGAGAGAGATAGAGACAGATAGAGACAGATAGACAGAGAGAGATAGAGACAGACAGACAGACAGACAGACAGACAGACAGACAGACAGAGATAGAGACAGATAGACAAATAGAGAGATAGAGACAGATAGAGACAGATAGACAGAGAGAGATAGAGACAGACAGAGAGAGATAGAGACAGACAGACAGACAGAGAGAGATAGAGACAGATAGAGACAGACAGACAGAGAGAGATAGAGACAGATAGACACAGACAGACAGACAGATAGAGTGACAGAGAGAGAGACAGACAGACAGACAGACAGACAGACAGACAGACAGAGACAAACATACAGACTGAAAGACAGACAGACAGACAGACAGACAGACAGACAGACAGACAGACAGACAGACAGACAGACAGACAGACAGACTGAGTGACAGAGAGACAGACAGACAGACAGACAGACAGACTGAGTGACAGAGAGAGTGACAGACAGAGTCACAGAGTGACAGAAAGGTGGTGGTGTTCATATCTGTTTGACAAAGAGAAGGAAGGTGACACAGCAACAGTTCCAGACTGATTCACTGTTTCACTGTAACAGAAGGGGTAACAGAAGGGGTAACAGAAGGGAAAACAGAAGGCTAAACAGAAGGGAAACAGAAGGGAAAACAGAAGGCTAAACAGAAGGGAAACAGAAGGGAAAACAGAAGGCTAAACAGAAGGGAAACAGAAGGGGTAACAGAAGGGGTAACAGAAAGGGAAATAGACAGGGTAACAGAAGGGGTAACAGAAGGGAAAACAGAAAGGGAAACAGACAGGGTAACAGAAGGGGTAACAGAAGGGAAAACAGAAAGGGAAACAGAAGGGGAAACAGAAAGGGAAACAGAAGGGAAAACAGAAGGCTAAACAGAAGGGAAACAGAAGGGGTAACAGAAGGGGTAACAGAAGGGGTAACAGAAGGGGTAACGGAAGGGAAAACAGAAAGGAAAACAGAAGGGGAAACAGAAAGGAAAATAGAAGGGGAAACAGGTCATTGAGACTGATATTGAGTCTTGTTGGATGTATAAGGTGACACTGCACCAGCCAAGATTAATCTCTCTCTCTCTGTCTATCAACAGTTACGACCCGATCTTCCCCTTCTTTTCCTCCAGCGGTATTGACCGTTCATTGGCCACGACGTTTCAGTATTCAATTGGTCACTGTCACCATGCAGTGTGCTGGACCGATGTGGCCAGTCCAGTGGGAATCAGGGTCAGATCAATATATCTGAATCCTCTTAGTATGTGTCAAGCAGACAAATGATGTTGGAGAAGTGAGAGTTTGGAGACGTATTGATGCCAATTTTTTTTCACTCTGTGTGTCCTCAAGGTGGTATGCAGACACAAGCCTGCACACAAACACACACTCAGAATGAGGGACAGAACGAGGACAGAACGAGGTACAAAACGAGGTACAGAATGAGGGACAGAACGAGGACAGAATGAGGGACAGAATGAGGGACAGAATGAGGGACAGAATGAGGGATAGAATGAGGGACAGAATGAGGGACAGAATGAGGGACAGACTGAGGGACAGACTGAGGGACAGAATGAGGGATAGAATGAGGGACAGAAGGAGGGACAGACTGAGGGATAGAATGAGGGACAGAATGAGGGACAGAATGAGGGACAGACTGAGGGACAGACTGAGGGACAGACTGAGGGACAGAATGAGGGACAGAATGAGGGACAGAATGAGGGACAGAATGAGGGACAGAATGAGGGACAGAATGAGTGACAGAATGAGGGACAGAATGAGGGACAGAATGAGGGACAGACTGAGGGACAGAATGAGGGACAGACTGAGGGACAGAATGAGTGACAGAATGAGGGACAGAATGAGGGACAGAATGAGGGACAGACTGAGGGACAGAATGAGGGACACAATCCTTCATTGTTTCAATTAATATCTAGGAGGAGAGGAGGATAATATCTAGGAGGAGAGGAGGATAATATCTAGGAGGAGAGGAAGATAATATCTAGGAGGAGAGGAGGATAATATCTAGAAGGAGAGGAGGATAATATCTAGGAGGAGAGGAGGATAATATCTAGGAGGAGAGGAGGATAATATCTAGAAGGAGAGGAGGATAATATCTAGGAGGAGAGGAGGATAATATATAGGAGGAGGATAATATCTAGGAGGAGAGGAGGATAATATCTAGGAGGAGAGGAGGATAATATCTAGGAGGAGGATAATATATAGGAGGAGAGGAGGATAATATCTAGAAGGAGAGGAGGATAATATCTAGGAGGAGAGGAGGATAATATCTAGGAGGAGGATAATATCTAGGAGGAGAGGAGGATAATATCTAGGAGGAGGATAATATCTAGGAGGAGAGGAGGATAATATCTAGGAGGAGGATAATATCTAGGAGGAGAGGAGGATAATATCTAGGAGGAGGATAATATCTAGGAGGAGGATAATATATAGGAGGAGAGGAGGATAATATCTAGAAGGAGAGGAGGATAATATCTAGGAGGAGAGGAGGATAATATCTAGGAGGAGGATAATATCTAGGAGGAGAGGAGGATAATATCTAGGAGGAGAGGAGGATAATATCTAGAAGGAAGATAATATCTAGGAGGAGAGGAGGATAATATCTAGGAGTAGAGGAGGATAATATCTAGGAGGAGAGGAGGATAATATCTAGGAGGAGAGGAGGATAATATCTAGGAGGAGAGGAGGATAATATCTAGAAGGAGAGGAGGATAATATCTAGGAGGAGAGGATGATAATATCTAGGAGGAGAGGAGGATAATATCTAGGAGGAGAGGAGGATAATATCTAGGAGGAGAGGAGGATAATATCTAGGAGGAGAGGAGGATAATATCTAGGAGGAGAGGAGGATAATATCTAGGAGGATAATATCTATGAGGAGAGGAGGATAATATCTAGAAGGAGAGGAGGATAATATCTAGGAGGAGAGTATGATAATATCTAGGAGGAGAGGAGGATAATATCTAGGAGGAGAGGAGGATAATATCTAGAAGGAGAGGAGGATAATATCTAGGAGGAGAGGAGGATAATATCTAGAAGGAGAGGAGGATAATATCTAGGAGGAGAGGAGGATAATATCTAGGAGGAGAGGAGGATAATATCTAGAAGGAGAGGAGGATAATATCTAGGAGGAGAGTATGATAATATCTAGGAGGAGAGGGGGATAATATCTAGGAGGAGAGGAGGATAATATCTAGGAGGAGAGGAGGATAATATCTAGGAGGAGAGTAGGATAATATCTAGGAGGAGAGGAGGATAATATCTAGGAGGAGAGGAGGATAATATCTAGGAGGAGAGGAGGATAATATCTAGGAGGAGAGGAGGATAATATCTAGGAGGATAATATCTAGGAGGAGAGGAGGATAATAACTAGGAGGAGAGGAGGATAATATCTAGGAGTAGAGGAGGATAATATCTAGGAGTATAATATCTAGGAGGAGAGGAGGATAATATCTAGGAGGAGAGGAGGATAATATCTAGGAGGATAATATCTAGGAGGAGAGGAGGATAATATCTAGGAGGAGAGGAGGATAATATCTAGGAGTAGAGGAGGATAATATCTAGGAGTAGAGGAGGATAATATCTAGGAGGAGAGGAGGATAATATCTAGGAGTAGAGGAGGATAATATCTAGGAGTAGAGGAGGATAATATCTAGGAGGAGAGGAGGATAATATCTAGGAGGAGAGGAGGATAATATCTAGGAGGAGAGGAGGATAATATCTAGAAGGAGAGGAGGATAATATCTAGAAGGAGAGGATGATAATATCTAGGAGGAGAGGAGGATAATATCTAGGAGGAGAGGAAGATAATATCTAGGAGGAGAGGAGGATAATATCTAGGAGGAGAGGAGGATAATATCTAGGAGGAGAGGAGGATAATATCTAGGAGGAGAGGATGATAATATCTAGGAGGAGAGGAGGATAATATCTAGGAGGAGAGGAGGATAATATCTAGGAGGAGAGGAGGATAATATCTAGGAGGAGAGGATGATAATATCTAGGAGGAGAGGAGGATAATATCTAGGAGGAGAGGAGGATAATATCTAGGAGGAGAGGAGGATAATATCTAGGAGGATAATATCTAGGAGGATGATAATATCTAGGAGGAGAGGAGGATAATATATAGGAGGATAATGTCTAGGAGGAGAGGAGGATAATATCTAGGAGGATAATATCTAGTAGGATGATAATATCTAGGAGGAGAGGAGGATAATATCTAGGAGGATAATATCTAGGAGGAGAGGAGGATAATATCTAGGAGTATAATATCTAGGAGGAGGATAATATCAAGAAGGAGACGAGGATAATATCTAGGAGGAGTGGAGGATAATATCTAGGAGGAGGATAATATCTAGAAGGAGAGGAGGATAATATCTAGGAGGAGAGGAGGATAATATCTAGGAGGAGGATAATATCTAGGAGGAGAGGAGGATAATATCTAGGAGGAGAGGAGGATAATATCTAGGAGGAGGATAATATCTAGGAGGAGAGGAGGATAATATCTAGGAGGAGAGGAGGATAATATCTAGGAGGAGAGGAGGATAATATCTAGGAGGAGAGGAGGATAATATCTAGGAGGAGAGGATGATAATATCTAGGAGGAGAGGAGGATAATATCTAGGAGGAGAGGAGGATAATATCTAGGAGGAGAGGATGATAATATCTAGGAGGAGAGGAGGATAATATCTAGGAGGAGAGGAGGATAATATCTAGGAGGAGAGGAGGATAATATCTAGGAGGAGAGGAGGATAATATCTAGAAGGAGAGGAGGATAATATCTAGGAGGAGAGGAGGATAATATCTAGGAGGAGAGGAGGATAATATCTAGGAGGAGAGGAGGATAATATCTAGGAGGAGAGGAGGATAATATCTAGGAGGAGAGGAGGATAATATCTAGAAGGAGAGGAGGATAATATCTAGGAGGATGATAATATCTAGGAGGAGAGGAGGATAATATCTAGGAGGAGAGGAGGATAATATCTAGGAGGAGGATAATATCTAGGAGGAGTGGAGGATAATATCTAGGAGGAGGATAATATCTAGGAGGAGAGGAGGATAATATCTAGGAGTATAATATCTAGGAGGAGAGGAGGATAATATCTAGGAGGAGAGGAGGATAATATCTAGGAGGAGAGGAGGATAATATCTAGGAGGAGAGGAGGATAATATCTAGGAGGAGAGGAGGATAATATCTAGGAGGAGTGGAGGATAATATCTAGGAGGATAATATCTAGGAGGAGAGGAGGATAATATCTAGGAGGAGTGGAGGATAATATCTAGGAGGATAATATCTAGGAGGAGAGGAGGATAATATCTAGGAGGAGAGGAGGATAATATCTAGGAGGAGAGGAGGATAATATCTTGGAGGAGGATAATATCTAGAAGGAGAGGAGGATAATATCTAGGAGGAGAGGAGGATAATATCTTGGAGGAGAGGAGGATAATATCTAGAAGGAGAGGAGGATAATATCTAGGAGGAGAGGAGGATAATATCTTGGAGGAGAGAAGGATAATATCTAGGAGGAGAGGAGGATAATATCTAGGAGGAGAGGATGATAATATCTAGGAGGAGAGGAGGATAATATCTAGGAGGAGAGAAGGATAATATCTAGGAGGAGAGGAGGATAATATCTAGGAGGATAATATCTAGGAGGATGATAATATCTAGGAGGAGAGGAGGATAATATCTAGGAGGATAATATCTAGGAGGAGAGGAGGATAATATCTAGGAGTATAATATCTAGGAGGAGGATAATATCAAGAAGGAGACGAGGATAATATCTAGGAGGAGTGGAGGATAATATCTAGGAGGAGGATAATATCTAGAAGGAGAGGAGGATAATATCTAGGAGGAGAGGAGGATAATATCTAGGAGGAGGATAATATCTAGGAGGAGAGGAGGATAATATCTAGGAGGAGAGGAGGATAATATATAGGAGGAGGATAATATCTAGGAGGAGAGGAGGATAATATCTAGGAGGAGAGGAGGATAATATCTAGGAGGAGAGGAGGATAATATCTAGGAGGAGAGGAGGATAATATCTAGGAGGAGAGGATGATAATATCTAGGAGGAGAGGAGGATAATATCTAGGAGGAGAGGAGGATAATATCTAGGAGGAGAGGAGGATAATATCTAGGAGGAGAGGAGGATAATATCTAGGAGGAGAGGAGGATAATATCTAGGAGGAGAGGAGGATAATATCTAGAAGGAGAGGAGGATAATATCTAGGAGGAGAGGAGGATAATATCTAGGAGGAGAGGAGGATAATATCTAGGAGGAGAGGAGGATAATATCTAGGAGAAGAGGAGGATAATATCTAGAAGGAGAGGAGGATAATATCTAGGAGGATGATAATATCTAGGAGGAGAGGAGGATAATATCTAGGAGGAGAGGAGGATAATATCTAGGAGGAGGATAATATCTAGGAGGAGTGGAGGATAATATCTAGGAGGAGGATAATATCTAGGAGGAGAGGAGGATAATATCTAGGAGTATAATATCTAGGAGGAGAGGAGGATAATATATAGGAGGAGAGGAGGATAATATCTAGGAGGAGAGGAGGATAATATCTAGGAGGAGAGGAGGATAATATCTAGGAGGAGAGGAGGATAATATCTAGGAGGAGTGGAGGATAATATCTAGGAGGATAATATCTAGGAGGAGAGGAGGATAATATCTAGGAGGAGTGGAGGATAATATCTAGGAGGATAATATCTAGGAGGAGAGGAGGATAATATCTAGGAGGAGAGGATGATAATATCTAGGAGGAGAGGAGGATAATATCTAGGAGGAGAGGAGGATAATATCTAGGAGGAGAGGAGGATAATATCTAGGAGGAGAGGAGGATAATATCTAGAAGGAGAGGAGGATAATATCTAGGAGGAGAGGAGGATAATATCTAGGAGGAGAGGAGGATAATATCTAGGAGGAGAGGAGGATAATATCTAGGAGGAGAGGAGGATAATATCTAGGAGGAGAGGAGGATAATATCTAGAAGGAGAGGAGGATAATATCTAGGAGGATGATAATATCTAGGAGGAGAGGAGGATAATATCTAGGAGGAGAGGAGGATAATATCTAGGAGGAGGATAATATCTAGGAGGAGTGGAGGATAATATCTAGGAGGAGGATAATATCTAGGAGGAGAGGAGGATAATATCTAGGAGTATAATATCTAGGAGGAGAGGAGGATAATATCTAGGAGGAGAGGAGGATAATATCTAGGAGGAGAGGAGGATAATATCTAGGAGGAGAGGAGGATAATATCTAGGAGGAGAGGAGGATAATATCTAGGAGGAGTGGAGGATAATATCTAGGAGGATAATATCTAGGAGGAGAGGAGGATAATATCTAGGAGGAGTGGAGGATAATATCTAGGAGGATAATATCTAGGAGGAGAGGAGGATAATATCTAGGAGGAGGATAATATCTAGGAGGAGAGGAGGATAATATCTAGGAGGAGAGGAGGATAATATCTAGGAGGAGAGGAGGATAATATCTAGGAGGAGAGGAGGATAATATCTAGGAGGAGAGAAGGATAATATCTAGGAGGAGAGGAGGATAATATCTAGGAGGATAATATCTAGGAGGATGATAATATCTAGGAGGAGAGGAGGATAATATCTAGGAGGATAATATCTAGGAGGAGAGGAGGATAATATCTAGGAGTATAATATCTAGGAGGAGGATAATATCAAGAAGGAGACGAGGATAATATCTAGGAGGAGTGGAGGATAATATCTTGGAGGAGAGAAGGATAATATCTAGGAGGAGAGGAGGATAATATCTAGGAGGAGAGGATGATAATATCTAGGAGGAGAGGAGGATAATATCTAGGAGGAGAGAAGGATAATATCTAGGAGGAGAGGAGGATAATATCTAGGAGGATAATATCTAGGAGGATGATAATATCTAGGAGGAGAGGAGGATAATATCTAGGAGGATAATATCTAGGAGGAGAGGAGGATAATATCTAGGAGTATAATATCTAGGTGGAGGATAATATCAAGAAGGAGACGAGGATAATATCTAGGAGGAGTGGAGGATAATATCTAGGAGGAGGATAATATCTAGAAGGAGAGGAGGATAATATCTAGGAGGAGAGGAGGATAATATCTAGGAGGAGGATAATATCTAGGAGGAGAGGAGGATAATATCTAGGAGGAGAGGAGGATAATATATAGGAGGGAGGATAATATCTAGGAGGAGAGGAGGATAATATCTAGGAGGAGAGGAGGATAATATCTAGGAGGAGAGGAGGATAATATCTAGGAGGAGAGGAGGATAATATCTAGGAGGAGAGGAGGATAATATCTAGGAGGAGAGGATGATAATATCTAGGAGGAGAGGAGGATAATATCTAGGAGGAGAGGAGGATAATATCTAGGAGGAGAGGAGGATAATATCTAGGAGGAGAGGAGGATAATATCTAGGAGGAGAGGAGGATAATATCTAGAAGGAGAGGAGGATAATATCTAGGAGGAGAGGAGGATAATATCTAGGAGGAGAGGAGGATAATATCTAGGAGGAGAGGAGGATAATATCTAGGAGAAGAGGAGGATAATATCTAGAAGGAGAGGAGGATAATATCTAGGAGGATGATAATATCTAGGAGGAGAGGAGGATAATATCTAGGAGGAGAGGAGGATAATATCTAGGAGGAGGATAATATCTAGGAGGAGTGGAGGATAATATCTAGGAGGAGGATAATATCTAGGAGGAGAGGAGGATAATATCTAGGAGTATAATATCTAGGAGGAGAGGAGGATAATATCTAGGAGGAGAGGAGGATAATATCTAGGAGGAGAGGAGGATAATATCTAGGAGGAGAGGAGGATAATATCTAGGAGGAGAGGAGGATAATATCTAGGAGGAGTGGAGGATAATATCTAGGAGGATAATATCTAGGAGGAGAGGAGGATAATATCTAGGAGGAGTGGAGGATAATATCTAGGAGGATAATATCTAGGAGGAGAGGAGGATAATATCTAGGAGGAGAGGATGATAATATCTAGGAGGAGAGGAGGATAATATCTAGGAGGAGAGGAGGATAATATCTAGGAGGAGAGGAGGATAATATCTAGGAGGAGAGGAGGATAATATCTAGAAGGAGAGGAGGATAATATCTAGGAGGAGAGGAGGATAATATCTAGGAGGAGAGGAGGATAATATCTAGGAGGAGAGGAGGATAATATCTAGGAGGAGAGGAGGATAATATCTAGGAGGAGAGGAGGATAATATCTAGAAGGAGAGGAGGATAATATCTAGGAGGATGATAATATCTAGGAGGAGAGGAGGATAATATCTAGGAGGAGAGGAGGATAATATCTAGGAGGAGGATAATATCTAGGAGGAGTGGAGGATAATATCTAGGAGGAGGATAATATCTAGGAGGAGAGGAGGATAATATCTAGGAGTATAATATCTAGGAGGAGAGGAGGATAATATCTAGGAGGAGAGGAGGATAATATCTAGGAGGAGAGGAGGATAATATCTAGGAGGAGAGGAGGATAATATCTAGGAGGAGAGGAGGATAATATCTAGGAGGAGTGGAGGATAATATCTAGGAGGATAATATCTAGGAGGAGAGGAGGATAATATCTAGGAGGAGTGGAGGATAATATCTAGGAGGATAATATCTAGGAGGAGAGGAGGATAATATCTAGGAGGAGGATAATATCTAGGAGGAGAGGAGGATAATATCTAGGAGGAGAGGAGGATAATATCTAGGAGGAGAGGAGGATAATATCTTGGAGGAGGATAATATCTAGAAGGAGAGGAGGATAATATCTAGGAGGAGAGGAGGATAATATCTTGGAGGAGAGGAGGATAATATCTAGAAGGAGAGGAGGATAATATCTAGGAGGAGAGGAGGATAATATCTTGGAGGAGAGGAGGATAATATCTAGGAGGAGAGTAGGATAATATCTTGGAGGAGAGGAGGATAATATCTAGGAGGATAATATCTAGGAGGAGAGGAGGATAATATCTAGGAGGAGAGGAGGATAATAACTAGGAGGATAATATCTAGGAGGATAATATCTAGGAGGAGAGGAGGATAATATCTAGGAGGAGGATAATATCTAGGAGGAGAGGAAGATAATATCTAGGAGGAGAGGAGGATAATATCTAGGAGGATAATATCTAGGAGGAGAGGAGGATAATATCTAGGAGGATAATATCTAGGAGGATAATATCTAGGAGGAGAGGAGGATAATATCTAGGAGGAGGATAATATCTAGGAGGAGAGGAAGATAATATCTAGGAGGAGAGGAGGATAATATCTAGGAGGAGAGGAGGATAATATCTAGGAGGAGAGGAGGATAATATCTAGGAGGAGAGGAGGATAATATCTAGGAGGAGAGGAGGATAATATCTAGGAGGAGGATAATATCTAGGAGGAGAGGAGGATAATATCTAGGAGGAGAGGATGATAATATCTAGGAGGAGAGGACGATAATATCTAGGAGGAGAGGAGGATAATATCTTGGAGGAGAGGAGGATAATATCTAGGAGGATAATATCTAGGAGGAGAGGAGGATAATATCTAGGAGGAGGATAATATCTAGGAGGAGAGGAGGATAATATCTAGGAGGAGAGGAGGATAATATATAGGAGGAGAGGAGGATAATATCTAGGAGGAGAGGATGATAATATCTAGGAGGAGAGGAGGATAATATCTAGGAGGAGAGGAGGATAATATCTTGGAGGAGAGGAGGATAATATCTAGGAGGATAATATCTAGGAGGAGAGGAGGATAATATCTAGGAGGAGGATAATATCTAGGAGGAGAGGAGGATAATATCTAGGAGGAGAGGGGGATAATATCTAGGAGGAGAGGAGTATAATATCTAGGAGGAGAGGAGGATAATATCTAGGAGGAGAGGAGGATAATATCTAGGAGGAGAGGAGGATAATATCTAGGAGGAGAGGAAGATAATATCTAGGAGGAGAGGAGGATAATATCTAGGAGGAGGATAATATCTAGGAGGAGAGGAGGATAATATCTAGGAGGAGAGGAGGATAATATCTAGGAGGAGAGGAGGATAATATCTTGGAGGAGAGGAGGATAATATCTAGGAGGAGAGGAGGATAATATCTAGGAGGAGAGGAGGATAATATCTAGGAGGAGGATAATATCTAGAAGGAGAGGAGGATAATATCTAGAAGGAGAGGAGGATAATATCTAGGAGGAGAGGAGGATAATTTCTAGAAGGAGAGGAGGATAATATCTTGGAGGAGAGGAGGATAATATCTAGGAGGAGAGGAGGATAATATCTAGAAGGAGAGGATGATAATATCTAGAAGTAGAGGAGAATAAAATCTCGGAGGAGAGGAGGATAATATATAGGAGGAGAGGAAGATAATATCTAGGAGGAGAAGATGATAATATCTAGAAGGAGAGGAGGATAATATCTCGGAGGAGAGGAGGATAATATCTAGGAGGAGAGGAGGATAATATCTAGGAGTATAATATCTAGGAGGAGGATAATATCTAGAAGGAGAGGAGGATAATATCTAGGAGGAGTGGAGGATAATATCTAGGAGGAGGATAATATCTAGGAGGAGAGGAGGATAATATCTAGGAGTATAATATCTAGGAGGAGAGGAGGATAATATCTAGGAGGATGATAATATCTAGGAGGAGAGGAGGATAATATCTAGGAGGATGATAATATCTAGGAGGAGAGGAGGATAATATCTAGGAGGAGAGGAGGATAATATCTAGGAGGAGAGGAGGATAATATCTAGGAGGAGAGGAGGGTAATATCTAGGAGGATGATAATATCTAGGAGGAGAGGAGGATAATATCTAGGAGGAGAGGAGGATAATATCTAGGAGGAGAGGAGGATAATATCTAGGAGGAGAGGAGGATAATATCTAGGAGGAGAGGAGGATAATATCTAGGAGGAGTGGAGGATAATATCTAGGAGGATAATATCTAGCAGGAGAGGAGGATAATATCTAGGAGGAGGATAATATCTAGGAGGAGAGGAGGATAATATCTAGGAGGAGAGGAGGATAATATCTAGGAGGAGAGGAGGATAATATCTTGGAGGAGGATAATATCTAGAAGGAGAGGAGGATAATATCTAGGAGGAGAGGAGGATAATATCTAGGAGGAGGATAATATCTAGGAGGAGAGGAGGATAATATCTTGGAGGAGAGGAGGATAATATCTAGAAGGAGAGGAGGATAATATCTAGGAGGAGGAGGAGGATATATATCTAGGAGGAGAGGAGGATAATATCTAGAAGGAGAGGAGGATAATATCTAGGAGGAGAGGAGGATAATATCTAGGAGGAGAGGAGGATAATATCTAGGAGGAGAGGAGGATAATATCTAGGAGGAGAGGAGGATAATATCTAGGAGGAGAGGAGGATAATATCTAGGAGGAGAGGAGGATAATATCTAGGAGGATAATATCTAGGAGGAGAGGAGGATAATATCTAGGAGGAGAGGAGGATAATATCTAGGAGGATAATATCTAGAAGGAGAGGAAGATAATATCTAGGAGGAGAGGAGGATAATATCTAGGAGGAGAGGAGGATAATATCTAGGAGGAGAGGAGGATAATATCTAGGAGGAGAGGAGGATAATATCTTGGAGGAGGATAATATCTAGAAGGAGAGGAGGATAATATCTAGGAGGAGAGGAGGATAATATCTAGGAGGAGGATAATATCTAGGAGGAGAGGAGGATAATATCTTGGAGGAGAGGAGGATAATATCTAGAAGGAGAGGAGGATAATATCTAGGAGGAGAGGAGGATAATATCTAGGAGGAGAGGAGGATAATATCTAGGAGGAGAGGAGGATAATATCTAGGAGGAGAGGAGGATAATATCTAGGAGGAGAGGAGGATAATATCTAGGAGGATAATATCTAGGAGTATAATATCTAGGAGGAGAGGAGGATAATATCTTGGAGGAGAGGAGGATAATATCTAGGAGGAGAGGAGGATAATATCTAGGAGGAGGATAATATCTAGGAGGAGAGGAGGATAATATCTAGGAGGAGAGGAGGATAATATCTAGGAGGAGGATAATATCTAGGAGGAGAGGAAGATAATATCTAGGAGGAGAGGGGGATAATATCTAGGAGGAGAGGAGGATAATATCTAGGAGGAGGATAATATCTAGGAGGAGAGGAGGATAATATCTAGGAGGAGAGGAGGATAATATCTAGAAGGAGAGGAGGATAATATCTAGGAGGTGAGGAGGATAATATCTAGGAGGAGAGGAGGATAATATCTAGGAGGAGGATAATATCTAGGAGGTGAGGAGGATAATATCTAGGAGGAGAGGAGGATAATATCTAGGAGGAGAGGAAGATAATATCTAGGAGGAGAGGAGAGAAAAATAGACTGGGAGAGAAAAAAATTCAATCTCTCGATGTGCAAAAACTGATAGAGACATACCCCAAGTGACTTACAGCTGTCATCGCTACAAAAGGTGGCGCTACAAAGTATTAACTTAAGGGGGCTGAATAATTTTGCACACCCAATTTTTCAGTTTTTGATTTGTTAAAAAAGTTTGAAATATCCAATAAATGTCGTTCCACTTCATGATTGTGTCCCACTTGTTGTTGATTCTTCACAAAAAAATACAGTTTTATATCTTTATGTTTGAAGCCTGAAATGTGGCAAAAGGTCGCATAGTTCAAGGGGGCCGAATACTTTCACAAGGCACTGTATATTCTGTATTTTATGCATCATGATACACATGCCGGTCGGTCATGGCTCATCAATATATTTATGTGTGTATATTTTCTTATTCCATCCCTTTACTTAGATTTGCGTGTATTAGGTACAGTTGAAGTCATAAGTTTGCATACACTTAGGTTGGAGTCAACTCCACAAATTTTGGCAAGTCGGTTTGGACATCTACATTGTGCATGACACAAGTCATTTTTACAACAGTTGTTTACAGACATATTATTTCACATATAATTCACTGTATCACAATTCCATTGGGTAAAAAGTTTACATACACTAAGTTTACTCTGCCTTTAAACAGCTTGGAAAATTCCAGAAAATTATGTCATGGCTTTAGAAGCGTCTGATAGGCTAATTGACATCATTTGAATCAATTGGAGGTGTACCTGTGGATGAATTTCAAGATCTACCTTCAAACTCAGTGCCTCTTTACTTGACATCATAATCAGCCAAGTCTGGGAGCAATTTCCAAACAACTGAAGCTACCACATCCATCTATATAAACAATAGTCAGCAAGTATATGGGACCACGCAGCCGCCTTACCGCTTAGGAAGGAGAAATGAACGTACTTTGGTGTGAAAAGTGCAAATCAATTCCAGAACAACAGCAAAATAACTTGTCAAGATGCTGGAGGAAACAGGTACAAAATTATCTATTTCCACAGTAAAACAAGTCCTATATGAACATAACCTGAAAGGCCGCACAGCAAGGAAGAAGCCACTTCTCCAAAACTGCCATAGAACCCCAGACTACAGTTTGCAACTGCACATGGGGACAAATATCGTAC